>NC_073693.1:307877411-307942411 GCF_029784155.1 Uranotaenia lowii | reverse complement strand
ATTTTTAAGGCTTATTTTATAATTTTATTTTGTTAGTATGGCGCTTCCTTTTTGACAGTTCGCTCTGGTGTTCATGGAGACATCTGGTGGCTCAACCAAAAAGGCATAAAATTTATTCAGGACGACTGTTGGAACTTAACACAAGTTTCAAGGCTAAGCTTGCACATCTGTTCAATTGCGAAGCTCCAGCACTTTATGGTGTAAAATTTCCAAAATAATTTTAATCTGCCATCGAGTAAAGTTTTACAAAATTGTGTTGAATTGAGATTTCACACGTAAGTTGACCAGTTTCTAAAATCTGTGAATATATGATTGCAAGACAAGACTCGCTGTTTTTTTGTGAATACAAAAATTCCCCATGACAATTAAGGGTACATTTTGAAAAACCACTAATCCTATCTAGATGCAGTGTTTAGATTTCTTTAAAAATATTGCCAACACTAAAAATTATCACGTAACAAGAATCTGTTCATTATTACCCCATATTTACCTGGTCATTATGAACAGATATAAGAACAAAAAAGAATAATCTTAGCTTAAAATAACCTCAGTTTACTTTACCGTTTTCCAAAAAAACTTGCTTTCGGTTTTCAGCCAAGTTTTAAAATGATTTTTTGAGAATACAGATTGTTTATACTTTTAAGTTTTGAAATAATCATTATAATTGTTTTTTATGCAATTCAGTGCTATAAATATAAATTTTAAACACCGAAAACAGGATCGATAGCGATAGTTTTCGAAACGTACTATTTTTTGCCTGCAAAAGTACAGTTCACGATCTAATTGATCAGAAATTTTTAGAAATTTGCCACTCGTGGCAAGATTCGACTTGTTCAGCACTCGACGTAATTATCCAACTCGGCAAGCCCCGTTGGACAAATTTACGACTCGTGTTAAGGATTATTTAAGAATATTTGAAACTTGTTGGGATAAATAACAGATAAGAAACCAATCTCAAACATAGTTTTCGCATCGTTTCAAAGTTCTAATTGCTTGAACTTGGAAATTACGATCTCTATTTTGAGTTCTGACTTAAAAAGTGAGGAAAAAATAAACAACTAGTTACACAGTCTTGATTTTGCAATTTTGGGGATTATTTAACTGCATATCGAAGTATTTTTTTTAGATTAAATCAACATCCAAAAACTTACTAAATTATTGTCTTCTATGCAGCAAAGAAGACCTCAAACTTTTTCTGATTCTTGAACCTAACAAATATTGAATTTCTGGCCAAAACATTTTTCGTATCGCTTTTTATAAGCCCATCTCATTTCTCTGATTTCTATTTTAAACATGTAAAGATTAGCGTTTGGAAAATGGTTGGTTCAGTGTGACATACAACGAATAACTACCCAAATTGCTGCTTCTCCATTTTTACTGCTTTGGTCAATTTCCACAGGAAGAAAATTTTCGACATCAAGTAGATTTATCTTATACCGTTTCCGTATCCTTACGCGGATAGCTTTTCTTTATTCAGAATCAAATCATTGTATAAATCAAAAAGCCTGATTCTGTCTTCAGAAGAAACGAAAGAAAAATTTAAATTATGCCATATAATATTCTATATAATAGTAGGATAATCTTATAAAATAATAAAAAAGAAAACTTGTTAAAAATCCATTCAAAAGTTTTTAAATCCGCTTTGTGTTGTTCAAAATATTTGGCCTGATCGTGGATCGATTTAGGCACAATTTTCCCGTATGTTTGGATAACGTGCCGCTATTAAGCCTACCCCCATTCTGATACCTGGAGTAATTCTTTTCTGGAATTTACAAAACTTTATTTAAATTTTTGTCACGGTTTTCGCCATTTTTAAAAGAATCTCAACATGTTCAAACTTTCAAAAGTGTTATTTAAAATTTCCTGGATAAGTTATGACCAGTAGTTATCAAAAAAAATAATTTTGAAAGCACAATCTCAAAAAAGATCGGGATCCCGTGATGGTTTTTTTTTAACCCAAACAGTGCGTTTGACAAGAGATGGTTTCCTTTAAAGCTCATAAATGTCAAACTTATTTTTTTTTAAAGCTAAAAAAATACTGTGCCATGCCACTATGGGGCAATTCCATACAATGAGACGGCAAAAGGTAGGATTAGGTGTTTTAGACAATTTTGTTATTTTTGAAAATTTTGTATGAAAATTACTATTTTAACTAACTTAAAATAACTTCTTACGAAAATTTTGTTTAAATAACTTTTAAAGTACGATGCTTGGTGTTATTTTTAACCCTACTTTTTATTTCTTTTGAAAGCCGAATTTTGGAGTAATTGATCATTAAATGATGAATAACATCAAGACATTTCATGAAACTCAAGAGAAAAATGTAAACGGTATGAATCATCCAACCAGGATGAAAATCCCCGAAAAAAAAGAGAAAAATGTGTGAAATGATAGATCAATCATGAAAAACATTTTTTTGACAAACCAAAATCAACTTTGTAGAATTTTTACTCATTAATGGGTAAAAATTACCCATTAGTATGATATTTTCAGCTTTATTTGACTATAACTCAAAAAAGGTGCTTTAAGGTGCCTGGAATCTCTTTCATTACATTTTTAGAACTTTAAACTAGATTCTGATAGTTAAAAGAGTATGGGGAAATGCGGGGATTTTTTTTGGCAAGGCTTTAAAGTTTTTGACTTTGGGAAAAAATAATTATTTACTTATTTTTATCATAGATCAATTTAGTGTGTAAAAATTTTGAATGGTTCAAATGATAGCTTTTAATATAAACTTTCATATGGTGTACTTTAAATTTAAGAAAAAAATGTTTTTCATAGAAATATATGTCATTTAAATCTATTTCTTCATAATATAAATTTTTCAATTTTTCAAAGTCTGATGCCTGTGGTGCGGTCAGTATTCAAGATAATGAGTTGAAAAACTGGGAATATCTTAGTTAAATATAAAATTATTAACTTGTAAAAATAAAAAAGCGATCCGATAAGGTTCAGTTTTTGACTTTTTGCCGCCTCAAAGCCCATAGTGCATGCGTTAAGAAGAATGTCTTGTGTTTAGCTCTCAAATTAAACACTATAACTGGAAATTAAACACTATAACTGGAAAATTATAATATTCGCATTTTTTTTAATTTCCAAATTTTCAACAAAGAGTACTTGCTGGCAGCAATTTATCTAGTTGCGGCCAAGGTTACCATGACATCGAGAATATTGTTTGGTCGTGTGAGGTCCATCTTGTCGCCAGAACGAATTTATTAAACTCTCTTCGGGCCCGAGGAAAACCACCCAACGATCCAGTGAGGGACGTGCTCGCTGTGAAAGACTTGGACTACATGTTCGAAATCTACCTTTTTCTAAAAGCTATCGATCTACGTCTATAATTCTTTTTATTTTCATATTTCGCATTCCTATCATTCTTCTTTCCTCTGAAAAAAAGTATAAAGCTAAGCAGACCATTGTAAAAAAAACTAAAAACAGATTTGGCTCCTTAAAACTTAACGGTAAAAGCCGTTTCAAATAAAGATATTATTAAAAAAAATAACAAAGAGAACTGGATTCAAGATTTAACTTTAATTCACTTGTTTTTATATGATTGATAGTTTTTTTCCAATGATTGTAATTATGTGTAATACTAACACAAATTTTAAGAGACTTTTTGGAATTCTCATCTTATTGCTGAAGGCAGTTTTAAACTCTGGTCCCGTAAAATTTGTGATTTTTGTTCATTTAAAGGGGCATTTGAAGAGAGATCAGACTATTTAATAAATTTCAAAACTTATGATAGGCTTCTTACATTTTTTTTAACTCTAGAATTCTGAATTGGAAATTTCAATTATAATCCTGAATTTTGAATTTTTGGTTGAATCCCTGATCTTGGAACCGAAACTTGAATTTGAATTCCTTTGTTAATTTTTCCGACTTTGGATCTAAATTCCCAGTTTTTTGCGGTTTTCCCGGTGGCCATTCTGCGATTTCTTGGTCAGAATTTTTTCGTAGAGTTACCGAGCCCTCGGTTTCACGGATTCATCCTGTTTATACTCCTTTTTGGTTACTTCTGCTTCCGATGGGTCTGAAGTCCCGTGAATACTGTTAGTCGATGAGGTTGCTAGTTTCTTAGCCAAATCCTGGACTGATACCAAAGAATGCCGTTTGTAGTAATCCTTGATTTTCTTGTCCATTGTGGGGTCAGCAGGGCCGGTTTCCTACCGCGTCCCGGGGAATCTGCGAAAGTGTACTGTTCTCCATACTTTTACAACGCGATTTGATTGTGCACAATCCGTTTTCTTTGCTCGGGAGTAAGTCCACGCATTTTCAGATTACTTCGCGAAAAACGACAAAAATTAACAAGACTTAGGCCGATGACATAGTGAATACGATGCGATGCGATGCGGTGAATGGTGGAGATTTTTGAAATAACGGTTAGTGTATTTGTAATTATAGGAACACTCTCTATACACCATGTTTCTGCTAAGCGAGGATTTTAAAACGGCTTAAGTCGTAAATTTGCTCTATTCTATCCACTATTTGCTCTAAAGATTTCATAGGTTAAAAATTAATATTCTCAATACTGAATATTATAGTATGAGAAGGAGAGATTGAAGAATATCTTTCAAAATAATTTCTAACTATAAAGACATTATGGAAGAATGGAAGCTAGGAATTGTGCAAGAATTTTTAAATGATGAAAAAAATAGCTAAGTACATCATCTGCTAGACTAAAAAAAGATCGTTTTCTATTTCTGCACAGAAATAAGAACAAAATGTTAGCAGTAAGTACATCATTATAAACTTTATTAAGTGCGTTTTTTCATTATGCTGGAAAAAATCGAAGTGAATTGGAAAGTTAATCAAAAATTGAAAAAAAAAACATATAGAATTTGTTGTTTTAAAATTGATCAATAGATCTTATTTCTTTTTATAGCCTTTTTCTGTAGCCCTGCACTAAATTCCATGTTCCCTAACGACCGTCAAATATTAGAAACATACTGTTCCCTGAATGACGCAGGTATTTACCCAAAGTTGCTAGAAGCTGTTCTACATGTTTGAAAAAAGAATGCCACAATATCGAGGAACGTCGGCGCTAGCTCGAAAAAAACCTCACGCTCCATATTGAATTAAGTTGTAAATATCGAGGTTATCGCTATAACCATAGCACCATGCTCTTTTGCCGGCACATTCTTCGAGCTTCGAATCAAGGTTAAGCATAGAGTAAGTAAGTGTGTTCCGATCATGATCAGCATCATCATCTCACGGAGTTGAGGAGGGAAGTGCACGATCTTAGATGCTCATCGTTCACAACCTGGCTCCTAATCTAATTAAGCCACTTACGGCCTTTAATTAAATGCTACCTTCTGGCGCTAAAGTAACCAACCAAAAAAATTAAAATAAGACCATGCTTACCATATTTGACTCACGTAACCAAGCAGAAGAGTCAGAAAATGAAAGGAAAGCAAGCAAAAAAAAACGGAACAAGTTCACAGTTGAGGGTGTTTTTTTTGGCATGCAACTTGAAACCAAACCACCACCTGAAGCTAACTGTTAAGCTGATACACTTAGATACCAGGTCATATGGTAAACATGTTTAGTTTATTGGTGCAGGTGACATGGTTTCCATGGCTCGAAATGTGAGATAATGAAATTACCCTCCCAACTATTAGACTAGACTGTCAACAATCCGTTAGTGCTAAATATTA
Organism: Uranotaenia lowii; assembly: GCF_029784155.1. Taxonomy (NCBI): domain Eukaryota; kingdom Metazoa; phylum Arthropoda; class Insecta; order Diptera; family Culicidae; genus Uranotaenia; species Uranotaenia lowii. The sequence goes on along the minus strand of NC_073693.1, from coordinate 307,936,757 downwards.
CGAAACGTAAATGTTTGTTTATCTTCCTAATCTGCTGAGAAAATATTGAAAAAGAGACCGAGACAGAAATTGATATAAATGGGTCAACGCCATCGCCAGTTCGATGGGAAACCAGATCAAAACAAAACCAAACACCAAAAGTAGCACCAAGTTGAGAAAAGTATCGATTCTCGTATAATTCAGCCGATTTTATTGACTCAACTATTCACACCTGACATAATCGAACCAGTAGAAGCAAGGAGGCTCAGTGGCAAAATTCAGAGGCACCGACAGCAGCCGTTAGATAGTCGGTAATTCAGTCAGTCAGTAAGTCAGTTAGTAAGTCAACCTGATCTTCCGACAGGCCCCGATTTCATCCAGCTTCCATTCACGAAAAAAAGATTGGTGCAGCTCATTTTAGTTGTGAATGGCGATGACGAGAAGCCGAAAGATGTCGGCTACGATAGACCAGGCCAATTATGACGACCGACGTCGACGATGTTTGATGTTTGATGGCCGGGAATGCGCTAAGTTGGGCGCAATATTGCTTATAGCGGAATTTTTCTTTCTACCAATTGGGTGGGAAAATATTTTCATCGAGCTCCAAGCGCCAGGCATCTACCCGTTAATCGGGAGCGCCATTCCATTACGAATTCGGTGATAATTGGCAGCTTACGTGAACGAATTGACACATCTGGATTGGAACCTTCTCCGCGATTGCGCCGGTAGAATTGAACGTTAGTAGAGAGAACATTAATTACTGAAAACTCAGCGCTTCTACTTCATAAGTTGTATAGTGAGTTTTGCATTCAACAATTTGAGCCTAGAGCTTGGGTTTCAGTAGCTACTGGAAAATTGCATTTGTTTAAACGAACCATTGAGATTGATAAATCTTTTATATACCGTCAACTGGGGCAACATGCAAGAAATTTCAATTTTAATGGCTTCTAAAAACCTTATGTTCACAGTCAATCATACCCCTTATGCATCAAAAGTTTTAAGGTTGATGGGACATCAAATTGGCGTAGTCAGAAAAATTATTGGTTTCTTCAGTTATTTTTAATTTTCTAAAAACATACAATTTTCATCCTCCTCAGAAAATGGGGTAACTTGCAACAAACTTTGTTGTTGATGCAAAATCTTATGAAAATGTATGAAAATATTTAGTTTTTGATAAATTTGCGATGACTTAAAGATCATTAAGCATGAAAACATCATTTGCAGTGATTTTTTTGTTTTGTGAAAACTTATTTTCACATTTTTGCTTTCTGAAAATAAGGGTGCTGCATACATTTAGGGGAAAAACAATACTACTAAAAATCGTCAAAGCCGAAATCATTAAAAAATAATGTTTGGATGAAAGAAATTTCAATGTTGACAAACGCGTGATTCAAAACAATCATACTCCAGCATATGGAAATGACATTTGTAAAGTGTTTCTTTGATTTGTCTTTTGTTGCATTTTGCCCCAGACTGGTAACTGAATTATAAACATATTTATTTGAAAAATTGTGTGATTGTTCAAAAACCAGTATAAAGCTTGTAGGTGATATTATTCAGCCAATCCGTCATACTGGGTAAAGTTCTTTACGGCATCGAAAAATGTTAAAAATTGTACATTTATATTTCGATTTTTCAAATTTTATATGAAAATCAAAAACCTTAAAAAACTATCTTACGATGCAAGAAACTATGTCATCATCTATTTGTTATTATTCAAAGATAACTTTATCACATTTCATTAAATTAAAAATTGAATCATTGTGGTGTTTTATACATGTTGCTAAGGCTGCCAGAATTTTTTCCACTCCCATCCGGGCCTAGCAATTCCGGGCATTTTTTCAAAAAAAACCTGGCAAAATCCGGGCATGGATTTCAATTTTCCAAATCCAAAAACTGATACATAAAAGCAAAGAAAAAATGCAAGAAAATTAAATAAACATTTTATTAATGTGATTTCAGACTTCCAAAAACTTTTTGGAATACTTAAATATTTAAAGGTTTATAAAAGTAAATCAGCGAAATTATTTGAAACAACCGTTGAAAATTTCCATTCCAACTTACTCAAAAACTATGAATTTTATTGGTTTCTTTGTGAAAATTGTGAAAAAATCCGGGCAATATTCGGACTTTTTTCACGATATCCGGGCAACCGGGCCGGACCGGACTTTCTCGAAATTTTGCATCAAATATCCGGGCAAATCCGGATAAAACCGGGCAATCTGACAAGCTTAATCTAGCCCCGCTGTTGCATGATGCCCCGTTTGCCGGTAGTTTTGTTACAAACATTTTTTGTTTCTAAATAATGATACGCTTTGCGTAATGTCAGTATTAACTTATGTAGGATTATATTTACCTCAAATAAGTAAAGCAATTTTAGCCGCCGACCTTGGCCTAAAGGATATCATTAAAGTCTTCTTAGCCAGGGGTCATGAGATCGAATCTCTTCGAAGAAAGTATTCGTGTAGTATTTGTGTTGAATGACACCTCTCTATCACGGACATTGTAATTATTGGAGGGTTCAGAATTTTGTTCTGAAGGCTTTCTAGTGACTATACACTCATAAAAGAGGTTGCATAAATTAAATGCCTATTTAAAAAATCTCTGTGTCGAAAATGTGCTGAAAAGTGTACTATGCCAAAGATGAGATGTTTAAAAAAGCACTACTGGCATAACGACTCAAGCTCCCAAGCGAAATGATGCAAATCTAGGATGATTTGCCAATCAGTTAAGCACATGTTAACAACAGTTAAGCACATGATTTTTGTTTCTATGTAGTATTTCGGTTCTTTAAATCGAATTCGTACATTTTTTTTGTCGATTCTACTTGTACTTGGTCATCAAAATCCAAAAGTTTTAATGCTCGAAGAAAGTGACATTGAAATTTAAAAAAAATCATTTAAAACAAGCTGTTTTTGTCCAACAGTTTCACAGGCAAATTTGATGTCGTTCCTAATGTTGTCCGATTTTTTCCAATGGTTGCACATCTTCAAAGGCCCAGCCACCATGTAGTTTAAGTAGCTGATATTTGAAACGGAAGCTTTTCATGGGAACTTCTTGTTCAAATGCAATCCAATTTGGAGATGACCCCTTTTGAAGGAGGTCGTCCATATGAACTGTCCAATACCCACTGGAAAAATTTGGACGCATAATCCCAAAAAAATCGAAGCCACGAATTTCAGAGCCTGGAATAGTGCCTATCTTACCTGAAATTTTCTCAAAAATTCAAATCTGCCGTCAGACTAGACCATAGGTCGGCAACCTGCGGCTCGCGAGCCGCATGCGGCTCTTTGGATGTATAACTGCGGCTCTTTAGCTCAATGTGTGAAAATTTTGAAAATCCTCGAAATTTTCTAGAGTAAACGGACGTAACATAAGTTCCTTCAGTTCAGATAATACTACCCAGGACTCAAAAAGAAACCAAAAAACTATTATAAATAGAACAAATTAACAGCATCTTGTCAGACTGCAACCAAGTTGAGATTAAGTAATCAGTTAACGTTCTTCATAAAAGTCTGATATAGCATTTGGAAGCCTGGAGAAATTTTTCTTCGCTGGCACGGGAAGTTTTCCGTTGAATTAGATTTTCTGATTTAATCGGATAAAAACTGAGCAGTTTTTAATTGTCAAATAAAGTCCTCACTGTTCAGATAATGAAATTGAGTTTGTTTTAATAATGCTTTGAATACTGATAATAATTGATTTGTGCACTAAAATTTCTTTCTTAAAACATTTCTTTTGTTCAAATATTGAATTCCATCTCTCAATAATCCTTTTCAAATCCACAATATGAATAAATTTAGGAATTCATTCGAAGGAGATCCTTTATTTGATTAAGAAGCATTTTCTTCCATATACTTCAATATATCTTCTAACAACTTTTACATCTTTATTTTTTAATTCCAAACCTAATTCCTAATTCTGCAGTTATTTTTAAAACATCATGGCTGTTCAAAAAGTTGATTTTGATCTCTAAGTCTTTATCAGAATTTTGGTTTTGGTTTATTCTATGTAGTGATGATCAAAATAACGTCAAAAAAATAAATTTAATTTTAAAAAAATCGGTTCGTTGAAAAATGAAATACAGCGAAGCAAAGCCAAAATTAGATGTCTATTATTATGTAAGATTTATTATTGTTATAGGAGATCCGAGATAGCTATCAGAACTTTCATCGGACCCCAGTATATTTCTACATCATCGGTTGATTCTATTTTTGACGATTCCAACAAATCAAGATACACTGAAAAGCAGCAAATCTGTCAAGAATTATAAGGATTTTAAAAATATTTTTTTGATTGTTTGAAATATTTGATATTGTTGTTAAAGATTGAAAAATTAGAATAAATTATTCATACAACGAATCTTATATCTTTTAAATTGGATATCTAACATTTTCGGCCAGGTTACCGCCAACAAACTACTATAATGTTTAACATTACAAATTCGTAAGTGAAAACTGAGAATTCATTCAACAAGTTAAAATATCTGTTTGAAAAAATCAAATAGATTAAATTCTAGATCACTAGTTGTATAAAAATATTAAATATGAATTTGTGATTAGAATTCATAGAAACTTTGACAGAAGGATCAATCTGAATCCATGATATATTTGAGACTCAGAGGTTTTGACATTATTTTTAAGATTTTATTAGTATGGAGAAGAAACAAATTGGGTTGGAAGGGTTACGATTTTGATCAGAATTGAGAATTTAAACTGAAATTTTCGTTATCGAAAAATATAATTTTTGAAATGAAGAGTTAATCACCGTAACTTTATTTTTATGAAATTATTTTATCGACTATATCGGTGAAATTTTATATTATTTGAGAAAGAATATTTAAGAATTGAAAGATTATAGACGGATAGAAGATTAGAATAAGGTGAAAGATGTTGAAAACGAGCGAAAGGGTAATTTTAATTTGAAAATTTTTTCATCACATTTCATCGTTTTGTTCCTCACGGGCCTACTACCTTGAAGTGGTTGATAAGGTAGTGAGGTAGGTAAGGCCCGTGAGTAACAAAACGATGAAATGTGTTTTTCAAATTAAAATTACCCTTCCGCTCATTTTGCCATGGCAGGTAGCCATTTGCTCAGCAGCAGTAGCCACTAGCCAGCAATCGCTAAATTATAGAGGCGATCGAAAATTTGACAAACAGTTCATCAATCCGCCGAGAATCGATTCCACGACATCTATCATGAGAGTTCAGGAGGCTTACCGCTTGAATACTAGTAAGCGTCGAGAAATGTGGCTCTCAAACTTAAACAGTTTGAAATATTTTGGTAGTAAATGAACTCCTTGAATATCAGTTCGCTTATCCTCCAAAAACGTACTGGGCAATCCACTGTTAAGTGTATAAAACCGTTTTTTTTTAAATTTTACCAGAAATCAAAATGAGAACTAGAGAGCTGAATCGAAATACTTGTAATTAAAAGAAATTTTATAACCACATTTTATAGACCACATCTCGCGACCGATTGTTAAATTTTGTGAAATTTTGACTTATTTTTTTCAATCCGTAAAATGAGCATTTATGAATTAAAATTTGTTGGTTTATTTATTTTAAGGCCCGTAAAATATTTATCTATTTAAAATGATAGTTTTATGCGCATAACAATCAAATGAACCTCAATGGATTTTAACGGATGTTCAAAAGCAAAAAAAAATGATGGTTTATTTGTAGAATTTGAAGAAAAAATAATAGTGACTTTTTTATATTAATTTACATCCTGTAGTAGACATTTTTATTACATAAAATTTTCAATGTTTCTTTTTAATATGTCAACAGAACACATCGAAAGTGTATTTTTTTTATCTGGGAATAGGTGTTAGGAATGAATTGAACCAAAGTTTAAAATGATATATTTTATCAGGTCACAATGATAAATCGCCAAAATTTCAACGTTACTAAGCTGTACCCGTTATGAAAATGTATTGATTCAGAAGAATGAAAATCGCTTCCATTTGCCAATAAAACAACGAAAATCTGTGGCGTTGTGAAAAATGATAATAAAACTGAGTTAACATCAGGATGCAATGTTTCTTAGCGATCACCATTATTTGTAGTAAGGATAAAATGAATTGCGGCTCTTTGAAACTTCGACATTCTCTTAATTTGCAATTTTTGGCTCTTCTGTCTTAAAAGGTTGCCGACCGCTGGACTAGACCGTACTTATCTGAGTAGAGTGTTATTTAACACTATTTATACCGGAGGGGGTCAAATGACATTTTTTGAACTTCAAATGACTATAACTCCTATTGTTTTCATTTTTTCGGAAATTTTTCTTCATGACTATTTTTGTTTTCAAAATGCACGTATTTTTGCATCAAAATATTATTTTTTAAGTTTGTAGATTTCGAAATACGTATGTGGTATACCTATTTATACCGCCGGGGGTCAAATGACCCCTAACACATTTTCCGCTAAGACTCTGTTGTTTCTCAACCGATTTTTACAAATTTTATAGTTTTGGAAAGCTTGTAACGTGACTCAAATATTGTTGTCAGACAGTATTCAGCTACAATCATGGATTTTGATGTTATTCGTAGTATAAGAAAAAAAATCCAAAAAAACATGCTTTGGGAAAATGGCTGTAAGTCAGTTTATAGTAGCGCGAAAAAAAATTCATTTGGTGCCTGAAAAACCTGAAGTTAGAAGCTATACGTTGCACATATGGAAAAAAAATTTAATTTTTTTTTAAGATCATGACCACAAAAAATGTAAAAAAGTGGTGTAAAAAACGTACTTTTTAATGAACCAATCACCAAAGCTGTCCCAGTCACAATAGAAATTTTTTGAAAAGTGAATTGGAAAATTGACGTTATTTGTGACATTTTGGCATCTTTAGATTTATAAAACACGAAACACAGAATTTTTGACAGATATTCAAATGTAGCTGTTTTTAGACTTTTTTATCAATTTACTTTTTCTGAGACTATTCTTACACTTACGCTCGGCTTTGCACTGGATTTTCAGTATGTTAACAAAAGATTTAAAGAAAAAGTTTATATGCTCAAGAAAGGAAATTTCATACCAATTCTCGTGATGTAATTATATTGGCGGTGCAATGCGTGACAAAAATATGATAAATAAAATAGTGAAGTAGTTTCAGAATTTTGAAAAGTCAGCACCAATTCCTGCTTGGCAGACGGGCGCTGTGGGTGGTAATATTTCACAGCTATTTTGCACACGAAGACGGGCGAAAGGAAACGAAAAAACAAACGAGCATTCGCTCAAATTTTCTGGTTTTACTTTCAGAAATATATTTATCATATTTTTGTCACGCATTGCACCGCCAATATAATTACATCACTAGAATCGGTATGAAATTTTCTTTTTTGTACATATAAACTTTTTCTTTAAATCTTTTGTTAACATACTGAAAATCCAATGCAAAGCCGATCGTAAGTGTAAGAATAGTCTCAGAAAAAGTAAATTGATAAAAAAGTCTAAAAACAGCTACATTTGAATATTTGTCAAAAATTCTGTGTTTCGTGTTTTATAAATCTAAAGATGCCAAAATGTCACAAATAACGTCAATTTTCCAATTCACTTTTCAAAAAATTTCTACTGTGACTGGGACAGCTTTGGTGATTGGTTCATTAAAAAGTACGTTTTTTACACCACTTTTTTACATTTTTTGTGGTCATAATCTTAAAAAAAATTTAAATTTTTTTTCCATATGTGTAACGTATAGCTTCTAACTTCAGGTTTTTCAGGCACCAAATGAATTTTTTTCGCGCTCCTATAAACTGACTTACAGCCATTTTCCCAAAGCATGTTTTTTTGGATTTTTTTCTTGTACTACGAATAACTTCGAAATCCATGATTGTATCTGAATATTGTCTGACAACAATATTTGAGTCACGTTACAAGCTTTCCAAAACTATAAAATTTGTAAAAATCGGTTGAGAAACAACAGAGTTTTAGCGGAAAATGTGTTAGGGGTCATTTGACCCCGGCGGTATAAATAGGTATATACAAAGTGCCGGTATGTTTAGTGTTAACCTTGTTCCCCAGTAATTAGCTATTTCTTTATATGTCCGTACAACATGAAATTTCAAATCATTTCATAAAACGAACTAAAAGGTTTTGGAACACAAAAAATGTTTTAAAGGAACTATTTTCTAATGAAAGTGTTAAAAAAAGATCTGTTTTGACCCCCTTTACCCCTATGTTTTTTTTTTCTTTCTGATAATGGCTTTTTGTCTAACTTAGAATATGATTTATTTTAACATATTGAATATTAATTAAAAGCAACACACGAAGCTTCAAACCATTCGACAAATTTGTGTCCATGATATGCATTTTTGTTTAAGAAAATTAAATTCATTAAAATATTTTTAATGAATGTAACTCCTGTAGCATTTCATCAATCTTCATGAAACATTCACATCACATTGAAATGTTCCCCAATAACATTTCAGCTGAAAAACTGTTTTGATCAAATTCTCTCAAAATCTCGAAGTTATGACTGTGTTTTTAGAAATGAGTCTAACCGACGACAGATTTGAACTTCTGAGAAAATATGCCAAGATATAAAAAGTATTTCAGATCTTCCATTCTGCGTAGTAGATGCAGCAAATAATTTCAAGTGCGAGAAAAATTGGTTTTGCAGAACAATCTATAAATCAATTTAAAAGAAGTCTCTTCAAACCAAGGCAGTTTAATTGCTTTAAGGCTTCTTTTAAATTTTTCATGTAGTTTACGTTAAAATAATAAAAAAAAATCTTATTGAAAAACAGTTGACCAGAGCAAGGAAATCACGAAAGTCATTTCTTAAACGTCCCACTTAAATTGCAGAAAAAGAAACATGTCATATTAAGGAGCCGTTCAAATATTCCCCTCCTACCAACGTAACAAATCCGTATGAGATTTTATAACCAAAATCAACAAATAGTTACAAGCAATTTTTCACCTTATCTCCCACCCTTTCCCCTAGACGCGTTACGTTTTATATGGATCCCTGAAAGACAATTTTAGGTTTATCAATTGCATGTAATAAGTTTATTATTGCATCTTATCAAGCGTATTAGTTATGCAGCCAGCTAGAGAATACACTGATGTACAATAATTGGACAAGAGAAGATTGAGCGGACCAATTGTTGCACAATCCGATATTTTGTCTAGTTCTATAGGTCTTAAGATTTTTTAAGAAATCACGGTTTCAAAATAGTCCAACAAACGATTCATAAAGAAAATCAATAAGAAAAATGTTTTGTTCTGACGTGAAACCTTATTAGCCGTTGAAGGAATCTGAAGGCTTAGGGTAACAATTTGCACAAAAACCGCCCGAAAAAAAAACAAGAAAAACTAAAACTGTCGTTATTTGCCTAATTTTCATCGAAAGATGGCTGAAATATTTACAATTTTAGTCATCTTGTGCAACTCCTAAGCTCCCCGGAACTTCAGGACCCTGAGGCTCCTGCTGAACTAGCGGTGGCTATGGTGTGCATGCAGAATCTTGCGGATTGTGTTAGAAAGAAGTCCAACATCTACAAGGAGGTCCGGGAGAAACTTGCCAACGTGATGGCGATGTTCGTCAAGGCGAACCGAGTAGTGGTGAGCCTGCTCACCGTACCGGAGTGCCGGAAGAAGGCGATACGATTTGACCAAAGAAGGTCAGTGTCTGTTTGCAGACGGACGTCGAAGGGGAGTTTGCCGGAAATGGCAAATGAAATAGAGGGTCCCCTGGGGAGACGAGACCTGGGGCCCTGAAGAAACGAGCCCGGGAACCTAAGGTCCTGCAGGATCCGGGCGCAAAAGAGGAAGAAGGGAGAGGCCACGCTTCCGAAGCCCCAACATGGTGGCAGACGGTTGAACGCGAAAGGAAAAAGGCCACGAAGGTCAAAGCCAAACCTAAGTCCAAGCTCAAACCCAACTGGGTCAGGGACAAAGGGAAGGCGTTGTTGGTGAAGCCACTGGAAGGTACGTATGCCGAGGCCCTTCGTCAGATGAGGACGAGCGATAGGCTGGTGGACCTAGGAGGGGATGTGAGGATAATCCGCCGAGCACGCTCCGGCGAGATGATTCTCGAACTCCGACGTGGCTCAACTGTTAAAAGCGCAGAGTGTAGTGCGCTTACGCAGGAAATAGTTGGCGAGACGGCGGAAATCCGTGCCCTGAGCACCACGGTTACCGTTCGGGTTAAGAACCTGGACGAGATAGCCACGGATGTTGAGGTCAAGCATGCGCTAAACGATCTGTGTTAGATCGAAATGGACCACATTTCGGTCAGGATGCGGGAAGTGCCTTCCAAATCCAGGACCCAGGTGGCGTTCGCGAAACTTCCGGTTGTGGCAGCAAACGCAGCTCTTTAGTGTGGGCGGCTAAAGGTGGGGTGGTCTATTTGCCAGATACCCATCCCCCAGCAACCGGAAAGGAGTTACCGCTGTGTCGAGTACGGACACATATCTTTTGTCTGCAAGGGCATCGATAAGAGTGGTCTTCGTTGGGCGTGCGGTGAAGCCGGCCATCAGGCGGCTAGTTGCACCAAAGATGCGAAATGTCTCCACTACTGTGGAGGACAAAGGGCTGACGAAAAGACGACGCGGGGATAGAGGCGGTTCAGCCCGACATCAACCAACGCCACTCAGCACACCAGCTGTTGCGGCAGATGGCATTTGAGGAAAGATTGAACTTGACGTTAGTGGCAGACCTGTATCGCAGGATCTCGCATAGCAGGATCTCGCATAGCAGTAATTGGGTAAAAGATAAAGCCAAACTAGTCGCGATATGGGTTACAGGAAGATACCCCATACAAGAGGTGGTGTCGGTTGGAGAGCAAGGCTTCGTGATAGCCAAAGTCAACGGGATCTCCATCTGTAGCTGCTACGCTCCCCACGAGGTGGTCTCTGGAGAGATTCGGCGTCATGATGAACAAAATCGTTGAAGGTCTCACGGGCAGAAACCCCGTTGTCATATGCATGCTTGTCCAACACCTCGCAAACAGAACAGAGCAGAGAACGAATTACACTTTTATCATTTCGGTTTCCGAGTGCACTGCTCAGCCGATCAACGTTCACTTATCTTTTTGCCGAGTGCGCCCGATTGCGGTTGCTCTGACTGTCGGGTGGACGTCGCTCGCTCTAAATAAAAGAGAAGGAGCTGGCTAGAAAATTGTGCTCTAGCGACGCTGCTGTGCCGCTCAGTGTATCAAGCCAGAAAGATTTCAATGCAGGAATGTTTTCTTCAAAAAAGCCGTTATGCAGTGCGGAACAGTGCATCAGTTGAAGAGGTCCAATGTAGGTTTACGTATGAACTATTTTTGTACGTAGCCGGGCCGGGCACTTCCTGACAAATTGTTTGAAAAACATGGTGAAAACCGGGTAAATAATCTGAAATTCTCCATTCCATAAACCGAGCAATATCCGGCCAAATCTGAGGAAATTCCAGACATTCATCTAGTGAAGAAAAACGACTTACATTTTTTTTGTCGCAACACATCAGCAGTGTCAAATTTATGTTTAAAGCATACGAAGGAAAGTTTTGGTTTGATGTTTGATGAAATAAACTTTCACAAATCCAATTTTTGACAAACAATTTTAAACTGTATTCGATTTTCTTGGTTCATTTTCCAAATAATGTGGATGAAACTGGGCAAAATCCAAGTAGTTTTTTCACAATATCCGGGCATCCGCAAATTGCTGTTTACTTAGGTTTATGTGCTCTTGATATCGTACGTGGGAAGCATTAATTTACAAAAGCAGCAATTCGAAAAGTAACATTTACTCAAATTATCCAAAAATCTTTGCCTTTTAAACAAACCGTGAACATTACGCAAGAATCTGGGACAAATTTAAGTAATAAAACTTCAAAACTTTCACAAATAGTAAAATTTAGGATTTATCTTCCTTAACCGCTACGCTTTTGATATTTTTCGACCGAAGAAAGCTATCGTAGCTAATCATTTGTCCTGGTGCAGAACATCATTCTAGAGGAACTCGCTTAGGAATGAAAAGATAGGTGTTTTGGGCAAAGTTGTTAATTTGCATACTTTGATATAAAATTTAAAGGCGAGAGATTTAAAAATAGCGCGATAATAACAATAACTTTTTGTAGTGCATTTTTCAAGTATTTTTTTTTATTCAACCGTATCTTCTTGGGTTAAGATTGTAGAACTTTGATATGTTAAGCAAAGTTGTGTATTTTGTTGAGATAAATAACTTTGTAGAAGAAACTTACGCTCTAATATGCTAAACAAGAAAGTTATGATTTATATCTCGCTATTGGTGGACTTCTAAACTTTATATTTCATATAAAAATATGCGCTTTATTATACAGAACAAAGTTGTCGAAAACACCAGCATTCTATCTTAACTACCTTTGGCGTTATTAATTTAGTTCCGTTAGATTTATGTTCTGCATTGTAAATTCTGACGCACTTCCAAACATCGATCCAGGCGCAAACGATGAAGCCAAACCGAGTTTTCTGTAAAGCTTCTCTTTCGCCCGAGTGCGAACGAATTTATCTGCACCGGGACGCACTTCATCAGTTTGCTTGCTTCTCTTGCCCACACTTGGGTGGACGCTTGGTCGCTCTGGAGGTAACGGAGCATTTTTTAAAGATTCTCCGTTTGGGAGAGCACAGCGAAAAAAATACACGCTCTTACTCTGAACGGGCAAATCTGAGGAGCGATGCCAAGCATGGTCATATGCGTGGACTTCAACGCGTGGGCCGTAGAATGGGATAGTCACCTTACAAACCCCAGGGGACAGCTTCTACTGGAAGCCCTGGCAAGGCTGAACGTAGACCTGGTGAATGTAGGCGATACAAGGAGCAACCACAGGAATGGGAGCGAGTCCATCATTGACGTCACCTTCATTAGTGACTGGGCTGAACGAGCGACTGGAGGGTCAGCGATGGAAAGAGTTGAACTGTTCACATCAGGAGTAGGAAAAAGTGATCTTATTCATTGCAGGAGCTGAAAGTAGTGAACGAGGGGACGTGGATAAACCACCAAAATCAGAATCACAAGAGAAGCAACTGCCGAACTTCCTTAAGTGTACTTTATGTATTCATAATTGAACTTGAAAGTTGCAAAAGTGATATATTTATGTACGTTGTAAGGGGCTTATGTCGCATAAAGAGCACAAACGTGCTCAAAACGGGATTTAGCAAGTCACACAAAGTGCATTCTGGTACTTTATTCCTAGCTGGCTGGCTGTCTGGTTGGGCGAGTGGCCCTGCAGGTATGCTTCAGAATCATATCATCACTTCGAGTTTTAGTTCCGGTTGGCCTTGTGGTAGCGTGTTCGATTCTCACCACGAAAGTCGGGGTTCGATCCCCAAGCCGGACAAGTTTTTTTTGCAATAATTTTGCATAATTTTGCCTAATTTGATACTTGAGTGACCCTTGTGATGCGACGTATGTTGGAAATGTAGGAAAGAAGAATTGAGCAGCAAATTGAACTCGGCAAACTTTGGAATCCAGCGCGTGGCATCATGGCGGCACCATGTACTGAAAATAGTAAATAATCAAGAAAAGGTGATCTGAACCGATGCCAAGGATGCAATTGAGAAAGAGAGAGAATTTTTTTTGCTCATTTTACGATTTTTTGGAAGCTGAATTAAAAGGCCGCTGAAAGCTGAAGAGAAGGTCAGTTAGACTTGTTTTGGAATTCGAAAGTAGCAATAAGAACTAAAATTTTGAGCTGCATAGAACGTACTTCATATCAATGATGGGGCTGAATAAGCTTTTTTGTACCTGTTTTAAGGGACTTCAAGTTGCTTAGGAAGTTCTTCGATTGTCCTGAATTTCGGTAAACGGGTTTTGCTTTGGAATCACGGGTGAATGGTCAGGGTAAATGTGCCCGATCTTGACCTCTAAGGCATGGTTGACAAATTGTTCCATGATGGTAGCCTTTCTGTAACTGGCACGACAAATAAGATTGCTTACCAGCCTGAAGTTCAGTAAAAATATGTCTAGGCTTTTAAACGGTGAATTATGTGTGATAAAAACTTTCAAACTAAAGGGTGTTTAAAAGATGTTCTTCTAGTAGTCGTGAATTTTATATTAGAGCTATGGTTTTCATCAAGCTGCATTATTTATTCAAAAAACAACTTGTAGAAAGTTGACTTAAAATACATCAATTCTTATTAAAGCTTGCCTTCAAAAACTACATTTTTTTATTTTGATCGTTGAGTTGTTTTTCGAAATCCATAAAAATCTAAATATCAAACATCAGAATAAAAGAATAGGTCGTTCAATTTCTTAAGAATCAGCAAGGTGAATAAGGTATCAAAATAGCTATCATATCGTTAAATTCAACCAAGATAATGAAATACTTGTGAATGATAACCAAATCTGCAAATTACTTGCTCAAGCGCTAAAGATTTCAAACAAAAACAGTAAATTAAGAAAACGTCAACATCTCCAGAATAAACAGTCCATCTTGTAAGATTGAGATGAGATATATTTATTCCGTAAATTTAACACTTGGTGTATACAACTTCCCTCTCAAACAAAAACAGCGAAACATTAACCCTGTCCCAGAGATATGAAAGAGGAAAAAACAATGAAAACACGACGGCAAAGATAAAGGCGATTCAAATTAGCAACAATGACATTCGAGATCGTGTTATTCAATTTCTTTTTTCAATTCCAATTTAGACCTCAATTTGGCAAGAAATGGGGAAAACTTAACCCCTGTAATAATCAGTCTGTGAATAGCAAAACGAATTCCAGAAACAAACCACACAGTGCTTAATGAAATCATTTTCCTAAACGAAACCGTGGTTGACTTTTTTCATTCATTTTTTTTTTCTGCTCCAAAAGAAATTTCACACCGCATTGCAGTTTTTCCAGTACCAATCACCATCATCATCATCCTTCCTCTTGGGTTGGGCTCGCAAGATTTGCAAGATTGTCGTTTTGTTTTCCCTAACATTCAGAAAGTTCATTCCCCTAACCGACTACCGCCTAATGCGAAGGGGAAATGATCAACCCCTCTGAGTGGAGGCTCAGGGAGGAAGCTCAACCTTGAACGACTCCACCCTTTTTCCGGAAACTTTTGTTTTTCCACTTTGTCGTCGACGTTTCTCTCTTTGATCGAGGTTATGATTATGTTTGTTGTGGTGCTATTTATGAATGACTGCCGCTTAGTCTGTTGATTGTAGGTTAAGTCGAGTCAGTTCATTAGGATGATTGTCAACAGTTGTTTTTGATTTTTTTTTTAAATCTAAAGGATTTCTACAATTTTTGTCATTTTTGTCATTTTTGTCATTTTTATCATATTTATCATTTTTATCACTTCTGTCACTTCTGTCATTTTTGTCATTTTTGTCATTTTTGTCATTTTTGTCATTTTTGTCATTTTTGTCATTTTTGTCATTTTTGTCATTTTTGTCATTTTTGTCATTTTTGTCATTTTTGTCATTTTTGTCATTTTTGTCATTTTTGTCATTTTTGTCATTTTTGTCATTTTTGTCATTTTTGTCATTTTTGTCATTTTTGTCATTTTTGTCATATTTGTCAGTTTTCTCTTTTTTAAATTTTGTGGTTAGTCATTTGTGTCATTTTTGTCTTCAATAGCAGTTTTGTCATTTCTGTCATTTCTGGCATTTTTGGCATTCTTGTTATTGTTATAATTTCGGTTATTTTCATCGTTTTTTTTTTTTGAATTTTTTTCAATTCTGTTTTTGTTTTTGTGAGAATTTTGAAAAGTAAAGTATTACTACAAAAACGTTTATGGGACGAACTTCCCATGCTGGTCTCGTCTATTCTTTAAACATTCTCTTAGAATTCCCTAAGGAAATCATCTGAGTCCAATACTGTTCAATATATTTACCGTTAATAACAGCTTCAAATCTTCATATATTCACAGGAATAAATGACCTCATTCAGGGGTTTCATACTAAGAAAAGTTTTAAAAAATAAGTTCAAATTTAAACAGATTATAATAATTTTTTAGACTAAAGGAAGGACGAATTCTTGGACAAGGACAAGGACTAGGACTAGGACAAGGACTAGGATAAGGTCTCGGTCCTCGGATAAGGACTATGTCAAACCTTTGAACATTGTTCCAGTGGACTGAAATAAAAACTATCGCATGTATCTATCTTAGATTTATGAGATAGGAAATTCAATTTTTTGCTATGGTTGATATTGCACATTTTAATACTGATTACAAAAGCGACTATGAATCATGCAACCACATTAGTTGATTGATTTAAAATTGTGTCCTTTCCAGTTCATTTCTGCTCATACTGTACGAGGCTTCCACGGAATGAACATGTTCATTTGGGGCATGCTGCTGGTAGGTTTTCGTTTCCTCGCCAAAGTTTTCGCTTATGATGAGAACATCAACGAATTTGCGAGTGAGCTCCCCGGAATGATTGCGAACGTCATGCGGATGCAATGTGAAACACAATCCAACGTACAAATTTTGTACGAGTCCAATACAAGCCCTGCCATGGAAGTTTTAATGCAGGAAGTACTAACCTTGGCATCGTTCGAATATCAGATCTCCGAACTGAAACCGAATTTGCCGGAAATGGGGCATGGTTCCGAATGTTTCCTACTATTTTGGGAAGGGACCATGTTAAACCGTTACGGTTTAGCCCAGTGTCCTGTGCTGGTGATAGTTTCCATGGAATTGTTCCCGCAAGTGATGGAAAATTTTCGAAGAATAAGGCTTTACAGTGGTCTTTTCATGGCATACAACCAAACTGATTCTCGATGGTACTATTTCAACCGATTCAAACCGCTAACCATGGTTCATGATCCAACTAAAAAGGAATCACGAGAAATACAAATACCGGAGATGCGAAATGGCTCAATATTTGTTATCTTTCTACACGCTCTTGCTACTGAGTTTGCGACATTTTTGTGGAACACTACAAACACCTCTTTTGGAAACTATGAGACTGAACTAATGCTTTTCTCTTATAGCGTAAGTTTAATGGCAACAATGGGTTTAAACTCTCGGTTTTTGGTCTCTATCAATGAGTACGATGCACTCATTTTCGTGGTGCCGAAAAGTAAAAGAAAGTCGCTCATAACCAGTGATGCCACATTAAAATCGGTATTTTTGAGTCCGAAAAAATCGGTATTCGGTATGAAAATTCCAAAAATCGGTATAAATACCGATTTTTTTCGAAGCTTTTAATACTATTTTTATTGAAAGAATATTTAAAGAATATTGAAAAAATACTATTTTGCTGCTATCGTAATTTTTAAACATGATATTTTCTGCCCACTGCGACTTTATTGTGTTGTTCACTCTAAACACTTTTATCATTTAGTATTTTTATGCTCCTTAAATCATTACACTGAATACTACTACATTCATGAATCCAGATCTTGCCTGGATGTTCTTGTTTCAGAAATACAACGTTGAGAAAAATGTATTTCTACAATTTTTAAAAATTGAAATAAATAAGATAACTGTTTATGACATCATTCAAGATAATCATTGAGTATTTGATATTAAAGATCATAACTCATTGAACAACTTTGTTGAAGACAGCGAAACGATTTGACTTTTTGTGTTTTTGAATATCAAAAATTCAATTTCGTTTAAAATTTCTCTAAAATTTCGTCAATATTCCCGTTTTATTGTGGTTTGGATAATTAACGAAATGAAAACTTCCATTACTTTTTTCTTGGAAATCAAAATTACTCGTGGTCTTCGAGAATGTTGATTATTGTGTGGATATTTTCAAAATATTTGGAATGTTTCAAAGCTTTGCCAAAAAGCACACAAATTTTTTAAAGAATTTTCACCAGCAAAAGTTATCACAAAAACATAGATTTTTTTTAATTTTGTGGACTTGTGCAATTTATCAAGAGCGTGCACTTATCTTGGTTCCTAAATTTTCAACCCACAACTTCAAGATATGATTTGCTTATATCTTAAACTGCTATAATCTCTAATCTACCATGTTATTCGATAATCAAAATTTGATCTCAAGAGAGTTGGCATAGGAGACAAAGATGCTATCGAATAATCTGAAACTTTCTGGCTAAATAGGCACTAGAATTATATTGTTTCATAATTCAAATAAGGAAAAAGATAGTTATAGTTATATTTTGAAAAAAAAAATCTGCCAGAACGTATTTTTCAAAAATCGGTATGAAATCGGTAGGTTTTGCCAAAAATCGGTATTCTGTGAATACCGATTCTTGGTCAAAATTTTCGTCAAAAATCGGTATGAATACCGAAAAATCGGTAGGTGTGGCATCTATGCTCATAACTGTCCTGACGGATCCGTTCGATTGGCGAACCTGGACGACCTATATCGGATTCATCTTCGTGTACTCATTCTTTCGCACGTTTATGTCTGGCAGATCTTTAGTCTCGGTATTCTTCGTGCATTTGACGGATGTGTTCAATAGTATTGTCTTTGGACTGCGGGTCAAATATTATCGTAACGTGGAAAAATATGCCAATGGGTGGTTCATCCTGCTGAATATGGTGATGATTTCGGCTTATCAATCGTTGGTCATCTCATTCCTGCTGTCACCTCGTTACGAACCGGAACTTACGATGGAAGAGATGAACGATACCTGCTGTTGGAATAACTTTGATTGGGAGTATATGACGGAAATTTTTCATTTCAAGCATCAATCTTGCAGAGCACTCATATTTGCCGCTCCCGGTGAGTTGACTTACGCGACAAATGGGATGCCCTTATGTCATATAGCGTCCCGAACTGATCGGCTAGCGATCCTTAACGAGTTTGAGTCCGAGTCCATACCGCCGGCTTACGATATTTCCGATGAAGAAATCCTGCGAAATCCTTTCATTGTAACGTTTGCCGGAACCATCTACGAGAGAAGGGTTTTCCAGGAGCTGGTCAATGCATTCTTCGGCGAAGCGGCGCTTTATCGAGCATACGAGGATTTTGGAAGTCGCTTCAGTGAAAAAAATGAGGTGGTTTCGATTGGGGTTAACGATTTGATGCTAGCCTGGAAGGGTTACGGTGTTGGAGTTTGTTTTGGAGCTGCTGTTTTTGCCGTTGAGTTTGCTTTGGAATGCTTCTGCAAAGGGGCTGCAGCATCGTTTGTTCAAGTGGTTAAATTTTTTAAGAGGATGAAAGATCGAATCAGGACTCAAATTAAGCCAGGAAGAAAAGTGTTAAAAAAATGAATTCAATTTTCAAAATGTTCCTGACGATGTAGAGTACGGACACATGGATAAAATAAAAATTGTGTGTGTGTTTGTTAAGTATTATTTCTTTGCTATTATGGAGTAAAATGTTCCATAAAAATTCGAAACTTGAGATACAGCAAATTCTATGAAAGTTTGACTTTTTGGATTTCTTTCATTCATACTGCAATAGTTTACATATGCACGACCGAATATTTTGATTTGCCGAATGGAGATTATTAAAAAAAACAATTTCCCAGTTCTGGACAGGGTACATGGAAAAGCAGTTCAATAATTTTCGGTTAAAGGTCAAAACGACAAGAAAAAATGGAATGATTGGCTCATTAATGTTTTTACGTTAGAATGCATGAGTCTCGGATTTTATTTTTGATATAACTTTTGCCAAAAAATGTTGAGGAGGTTGTAATTTAGCTGCAACCGCGAAATAAACGTAGAAATACGAATTTTTTCTCCTGCAATTGAATTGCTCGAGTAGAATTTAAATTCTTTTGAAAAAGTGCGACCCATGATCTCTATTCGACAATTTCAACATGTGACTGTAACTTGATGACAATATCTGATTATATGACATATTCCAACCATGTTACATAATTACATTACATACAGTTGAACAGAGTAACATAGTCCGATCATGAGACATAAACCAACTCTGGAACATAAACTGACCCCGCAACATAATCTGACCTTGCATCATCATCAGACCATGCAACATATACTACCTTGTGACATAATCCGACCATGTGACATAATTTTACCATGTAACATAATCATACCATGCAAAACTAACCGACCATGGGACATATTCAGACTTTGGAACATAATACGAACATTTGACATAATTGGACCGTGCAACAAAACTTGACCATTTGACAGTATTTGAACATGCAACATAATGGGACTATGCAACAAAAAAACGACCATGTGATATAATCAGACCATGCAAAATAACTGGACCATGTTACATTATCTGACTACGCAACATTATCGGACCACGTAACACAATCCAAACATGTGATATTATCGGACTATGCAGAATAATCTGACTATGCAACGAAAGCGAACCATGCAATATAATACGACCATGTGACATATTCTGACCTGGTGACCAAATTGGACCATGCTACAAAATCCGACTGTGGAAAATTATCCTGGTCGTGCAACTGAATCCAACAATGTGACATAATCTTACCATGCATGATTATCTGACCATGTGACATAATCTGACAATGCAACATAATCCGACTTTTTGAAATCATCTGACCCTGCACCACAAAACGACCATGTGGCATAATAAGACCATGCAACATAATACGGCTTTGTGACATAATCCGACCATGCAACATAATCCGACCATGTGACATAATCTGATCATGCACCATAAAACGACCATGTGACATAATTAGACCATGCGACACAATTAGATCCTGCAACATAGTACAACTATGTGACATAATTCGACCATGCAACTTAATTCGACCATGTGTCATAATCAGACCATGCAAAATAGTCGAACCATGCAACACAATCCAATCATGTAACATAATCTAACCATCAGAAAAGGAGTAAGCTCAATAGCGGCATGTTATCCAAACAAACGTGAAAATTTTGCCTGAAGTAGTCAGGCACAATCATCCGACCATGTGACAAAATCTGACTATGCAACATAATCGGACTATGCAACATTATCTGATATGTTACATAATCTGACCATGCAACATTATCTGACCAAGTAACATAATCGGACTATGCAACATAATCAGAACATGTGACAAACCGGATCATGCAACATAATCCAACCATGTGACACAATCCGATCATGTGTTATCAATGTGTTATAACTATGAAACGATATCCAACCATGTGACATAATCGGACCATGGAACATAATTAGACCATGTGACATAATCCTACCATGTGCTATAATCGGACCATGTGACATAATCCGACTGCGATGACATGTAATGCCGTATTTATTTTTACCGTGGTGGCCCACCAGTTGTGCAAATACGCTATTAGAATACGCTATGAGATACGATCTTATAGACTTTCAGCCACTGCGGCCCACCACCATCATATCATTTGCATGGACCGTAACCGCAAAATTTTTAAATGTATCCCTCAAGAGGGTGGAACAAATTTAGACAATTTCAGTAGATTTCAATGGAAGGTATAAGGACTGTATCCAGGGTTGCCAACATTTTTTTCACAAAATCAGGAAGATTGAAAATAAAAATCAGCGGGAATCAGGCTAAACATAAAATGATCGAGTTGGGTGCCTTTTTTGGTCACCGTTGTAAAATGTTATGGAGCTGATACACAGTACCGTTCGTAATTCTTTTAAATTAGCCACATGTTCACTGTCACTTGAACCTTTAAACGCGATATTTCTTGATTTCATGACTTTTATTCATATGTCCTATCAAAGATTGACCAGCTTCGTTGTTCAACAAACCCCGTTTGATTTTGGCAACACGCCCGTACATTTTGTGTTACCAAAATCGAATGTTGCCAAAATCGAACGGTTTTTTTTCAACTTATTTTTCATTAATTTTTACAAAATAACTAATGTTATTTTCAAAAGCGTTATTTTTAGTCAATTTCCGACCATTTGTAGTAATTTTTAATATTTTTTTCATCATATTTTTGGTGCATTTTGCACTTTTCTTGTTTTATTTATAATGTTTGTTTTCATTTATCATATTTACTGTTTTTGTCATTCTTCATAATTTTTAAGTTGATTTTTGTCATTTTCAGTCTTTTGTTTGAATTTGGTTTTTTCACTTTTTGTAATGAACGTATGTATGTCTGTATGTGATTCGGCAGTTGCCTTTTGAATAAATTCTTCAAACCTAGTAGTTCTTGCAAAATTTAGCTTAAATGTGGGATATTCCAAAAGTGTTCATAGCAAAAGATACGCAAGAATAGTTTTAGAAAATTTAAACAAAAATTCCGATTTCCATAGAAATGTTCATCCATGTTAATCCTCTATAGTCAATTTATTTTGATAAAAAGTACATTTGCCTAATTTGCAGGCTTTGAAACATAAATCAATCATTTATTCCGTTTCCATACTTATTATTTTGAAGATTATGCAATTCGCTGATTGTTGGGCGAAAACGTAATATGTTTAACCGTGAAACGTCCAGGAGTTTCGCAATATCTATATATATAAAAATGAATTTCTGTCTGTCTGTCTGTCTGTCTGTCTGTCTGTCTGTCTGTCTGTCTGTCTGTTCCCTATAGACTCGAAAACTACTGAACCGATTTGCGTGAAACTTGGCAGATGGGGGTATTGGAGGCAGGGGAAGGTTCCTATTTTGGTTTGAGACCCCTCCCTCTCTCATAAAGGGAGGGAGGGGCCTCCCAAACAAAAGACAATTTTTTGCATAACTCGAGAACCAATCAAGCAAATGGTATCCAATTTGGCGTGGAGTGGTATTAAGGAACGAGGAATATTTCTAGGAATATAAGGTACCCCTCCCTCCTTTCAGTGGGGTAAAAGGAAGGGGGGAGGGGGGCTACATTACAATTTTTCATATAACTCGAAAACTAATCAAGTTATTGGAACCAAATTTGGCATGGGAAGGTATTTGGATACGAAAAATATCTCAAATGATTATTTGAGACCCCTCCCTCTTTCCAGTAAAAAAGGGGAGGGGCCTCTTTTACCACCTTTTACATAACTCAAAAACTAATAAAGCAAATGGAACCAAATTTGACATGGGAGGGTATTTTAATACAATAAATATTTCTATGATTATTTGAGACCCATCCTTTTTTTCCAAAAGAGAGATATAAAGGGGGCAGGGGGCCTCTTTTATAAATTTTTACATAACTCAAAAACTAATTAAGGAAATGGAACCAAATTTTGCATGGACGTGGAGGGAACGTGACATGTTCTAATGACTGTTTGAGACCCCTTCCTTCTTCCAGCGGGGAGAAAGGAAAGAAGGAGGGGAGTTTAATAAAATTTTTACTGCATAACTCGAGAACTACAAAAACAAATTGAACCAAATTTGTCATAGAATGAAATTTGGGAGCGAGAAATGCTTTTATGAATATTTGGTATCCCTTACTCCTTCAAAGAGTTTGATGAAAAGGGGAAGTAGAGGTCTCCCTTACCATTTTCAGTATAACTGGAGAGCTGATCAAGCAAATGGTATCATATTTGGCATGTGAGGGTATTTGGATACGAGAAATGTTTCTATTATAAATTTAAGCCCCATTTTTTTTTTAGCGGAAAGATTTTAAGGGAGAAAGGGGGGCTTCCATACAATTTTTTTGCAAAACTCGAGAATTGATCGAGCAAATGAAAGAAAATTTGGCATCAAAAAGTGTTTGAGTACGAAAAATACTTTTATGAACATTAAGTTCTCACACCATCATTCAATGGGGAGAACGGAAGGGGGGATGGTACTTCATTTCAAGCTTATGCATAACTCAAGAGTTTACTACGCAAAAAAAAAACCAAATGTGGCATGGGATGGTATTTCAGCGAGAGAATTTTTTCTATGTGAATCAATTCTTTTTTTGCAGTAGGAGGATAGAATTGGGAATATAGGAAGGGAAGAGGAAATCTTACATTTAACTTTTTTTTTTTACAAAATCCGAGAAATCCTCCATCCTCCTTTCAGTGAGTAAGTACATAGGAGGAGGGAGGTGAGCCAGATACAATTTTGTTAGCATAAGTTCTCAATTTATGTTAACGAAGCCAACAAATGGAAACAAATATGACATGAAAAGGTACTTGGCTACGAGATATGTTTCTACGATTGTTATAGATCTCCTATCAGTTTTTTAGCATTAATCCAGAACATATCAAGCAAATACAACCATATTTTATAAACTAAATTGTCTGCGTACTAATAATTTGAGACCCTCCCTTTTATGGCTAAGCTTAAGGAAACAGATTAAAATTCTCAGATCTTGAACAACAATGCAGAGATCATGATGCTGAATATAAGTTTAAGTTATCTTTGTTTTGCAATTCGAAACTCCAGCTGCAGCTCTCATTTTATAGCGGTTGCTAATGAATTATGTCATAATTTGATTTAAAATAATGCCAACAAAACAATAAAAATTTCAATAATTTCTGAAAATATCATTTGGTTTTGAAAGGTGTAGCAAAGCACACCGGGTCAGCTAGTCTATATATATAAAAATGAATTTCTGTCTGTCTGTCTGTCTGTCTGTCTGTCTGTCTGTCTGTCTGTTCCCTATAGACTCGGAAACTACTGAACCGATTTGCGTGAAACTTGGCAGGTGTGGGTATTGGAGGCAGGGGAAGGTTCCTATTGTGGTTTGAGACTCCTCCCACTAACAGGAAGGGGGGGAGGGGCCTCCCAAACAAAAGACAATTTTTTGCATAACTCGAGAACCCATCAAGCAAATGGTATCATACTTGGCATGGGGTGGAATTTGGGAACGAGGAATATTTCTATGAATATTTGGTACCCCTCCCTCCTTTCAGTGGCGTGATAGGAAGGGGGGAGGGGGGCTACCTTACAATTTTTCATATAACACGAGAACTAATCAAGATATTGGATCCAAATTTGGCATGTGAAGGTATTTGGATACGAAATATATTTCAATGATTATTTGAGACCCCTCCCTCTTTCCAGTTGAAAGGGGGAGGGGCCTATTTCATATTTTTTTTATATAGTTCAAAAACTAATAAAGCAATTTTAACCAAATTTGGCATGGGAGGGTATTTGGATACGAAAAATATTTCTATGATAATTTGAGACCCCTCCCTCTTTCCAGTAGGGAGATATAAAGGGGGAGGGGCCTCTTTTATAGTTTTCAACATAACTAAGAAAGTAATTAAGCAAATGGAACCAAACTTGGCATGGGCGGGTATTTGGGAACGTGGCATGTTCTAATGATTGTTTGAGACCCCTTCCTTCTTACAGCGGGGTGGAAGGAAAGAGGGAGGGGAGTTTCATACAATTTTTACTGCATAACTCAAGAACTAAAACAGCAAATGGAACCAAATTTGGCATGGAACGATATTTGGGTACGAGAAATGCTTCTATGAATATTTGGTATCCCTCACTCTTTCGAAGAGGTGCATGAAAAGGGGGAGGCGAGGTCTCCCTTACAATTTTCAGTATAACTGGAGAGCTGATCAAGCAAATTGAACCATATTTGACATGTGAGTGTATTTGGATACGAGAAATGTTTCTATTATAAATTGAAGCCGTACCTTTTAAGCGGTAAGATATAAAGGAAGAAGGGGGGGTTTCCATTTTCTTCCATAACTCGAGAATTAATCGAGCAAATGAAACCAAATTTGGCATCGAAAAGTATTTGAGTACGAAAAATACTTCTATGAATATTAAGTTATCACCTCTCCATTGAAAGAAGAGAACGGATGGTACTCCCTTTCAAGTTTATACAAAACTCAAAAATTTACTACGTAAATAAAACCAAATTTGGCATGGCATGGAATATAGGAAGAAAAGAGGGAAGCTTACATTTAACTTTTATTTTACAAAATCCGAGAAATGGACAATACTTAACATGGAAAATCATTTTGGTATGACTCTATGAAAATTTGACACATCATCCTCCTTTCAGTGAGAAGGTACATGGGAGGAGGGAGGTGAGCCCAATACAATTTTGTTAGCATATGTTCTCAATTTATGCTTACGAAGCCAACAAATGGAAACAAATATGGCATGGAAAGGTAATTGGTTACGAGATATGTTTCTACGATTGTTATAGACTCTTATGCTTTACAGTGTATAGAGGGAAAGAAAGAAAGGGGCTCCATACAATTTTTGTTGTAAAGCTCAAATACTATATTTGATATAAGAGGATTTTTGGGAACGAAAAAAATATTTATTAAAGATTACAATCTCCATTCAGCAGGGGGTGAAGGGAAGGACAAGGGGGGCTCTCTAATCAGTTTTTTAGCATAAATCCAGAACATATCAAGCAAAAACAACCATACTTTATAAGTTAGATTATTTACGAACGATTAATTTGGGACCGTTCTTTTTTAGGGCGAAACTTAAGGAAACAGATGAAAATTATCAGATCTTTAAAACAAATTTATAAATCGAGATTCAGAATATAAGTTATGGTTTGTGTTGCAATTTGAAACTCCAGCTGAAGCTCTCATTTTATAGTGGTTGCTTAAAATAATACCAAAAACAGTAAAAATTTGAATGATTTCTGAAAATATCATTTGATTCTGAAAGGTGTAGCAAAGCACACCGGGTCAGCTAGTGTAAGATAAATAGCAAATGTAGAAAAAAACATTATTTTAAAAATTAAAGTTTTCACGCAATAATCAACTTTCCCAAAGACTGCAAATAATTTTGACTATGTATGAAATTAAAGAAACTTAATTTATTTTTTCCTTCTGTTGAAACGAAATTCCGAAGAAATTTCAAACCAAAATGAATTATAGAGATTTTTGAAAGCATTAGTTCAAACGCTTTGTAGTCTTCAACAAAGAAGTAAAAAAAAAAAAAGATCATAAACTCATCGTTATAAAACATTGGTAGAAGATTTGAATCCAACACAGTGTGATGTATTTGAGTTCAAGGTTGGAATGACGACGAGCAAGCACTTAATTTCTATTGAGTTTCTAACGGATCTGTGTAAATTTTTCTGTTTAAACCAAAAAATCAGGCAAAATCAGGCTTATTTTAAAAAATCAGGAAAAAAAACGAGGCTTATCAGGTTATCAGGATAGCCCTCTAAAAATCAGGCAAATCCTGAAAAATCGGGTACGTCGGCATCTCTGACTGTATTCGAAAAAATGCAACATTTTAATTTGTGGATAACTTTTGAACGGATGAATGAAGTTTTCAGTGATACTGCCTAGTAATGTAACGCTTACATGAGAAAAATGTTGTGGCGACCTGTTCAGTAGTTTTTGAGAAAGCTTCTAATGAATAAATTCATTCATCAAAATATTTGGCGCAGCAGCACGCCATCGATATTGCACACTATAAACTAGTATTTTTCTAAATCAAAGCTATTTTTGTTGTTGTTGTTCATTCGTGAAGCTTGACATTAAAAATAACTCAAATTTTTCTATTTCATAAAATTTATGAAAAATTAAGCAGATTATCCTGCTTCTGCTAGGAAACAGTATTATTGACTTTTTATCACTCCTTCACAGTTTTCGCACAATGACACGATTTCAGATCCAACAAAAACATAGTATTTCACTTTGAAATACCTTCGAAATAGCTATGGAAGGAAAATGGTCGATTTTGCAGGCATTTTTTTGTGTATTTTGCCGCTTATTGTGCCAATCGTTATGTACCACTTATCGATATACATCTTCCACAGATCGTCAGTAAAATTAAGTACCTTGTTTTAAATTTGTCTTCTCTTTCTTCTCCGGATCATAACAGGTGGAACTTGTCAATAAAAAAATTCTGACAGGAAATCCACCGGGTTCCCGTTAGAATGTTCGTATCGGATTTTTTTTCGTTTTTTTTTCAAAATTTCACCCCTTTAATGGATCTATCATTTTGCGCACCATTTTACCATCGTATCATGATTATTTATCAAAGGACAGCATTTTCATCATCAAGACACGATGTTTGATCTGTTGTTTTGTCTGTTGGGCGAATCAGACGGTCAATTTTTTTGTCTGATTCGCCACTTCTCCAATTGAAACGTTCGGCTTGCGCTTTATTCAACCCTTCACTTCCCATACCTTCATGGAATTGACCATTCTTACTTTTGTTAAAATTAAAGCTCACCGCAAGAGCCTCTAGGACTGGTGGCAAAGTGATTTCCAGCATTTTGGGGTCGTTCAATGGAACTTTACAAGATTTTTCACGATCCTGCCCAAAAATTTTGGTCAATGAATTTATTCATTAGACGTTCTCTCAAAAATCACATGACAGATCGTAACAAAATTTTGCACATGTAAACATTACATAATTAAGTAGTATCACTGAAATTTCATCGATTTTCATCCATCTTTTCAAAAATTATTCACATATGAAAGTGTTGCATTTTTTCGAATACAGTCTTAAATTTCAAATATTTTATTTATGACTTGTCGGAAATTGCACTGATTCAAACATTGATTCTTATTAATTTTGAATTGTATCAATAGTTTTTTTTTAGGTTTGTGTGATGGTCATGAGTAAGAAACTGGTTTTAAAAATCATTTTCCATTTTATATGTTAATTGTTTATTTGTTTCTAGCTAAATTTGAATTCCTAGCAAAATTTGATTTGAAAATAGGCCCAAAAGTACGTAATGGATTGCTCTATTTCCTGCGGAGTTTCATTAAACGATATAAGAGAAAAAGTTCAATCATAAAAATTAATATTTGATCCAAAATGAAAGGGAATTCCATCGATAAAATGAAAACAGATTCATTAAGCCGTTGTCCTAGGCACCTCTACCCTACATCTGACGAAGGAATTTTTGTACTGAGCATCTCATCTATCCATGCATCTCCAACATTTTGAAGCCATTGCTTCTAGATTCACTAACACCGAAAACGTAAAAATAACCTTAAAAAGTGCGAAGTTTTAAAAAAAAATGAAGGAATCGCTGATGATTGAAATTGAAAACGGAAACCACGTTCCTTTTTATAAGGTTTAATTGAGAAATTTTAGATTCTCTTCTGAATAGCACATAGTCTTAAAAACACATGGGACCCAATGGAAATTTTTTTAAAATGTTTAAACTCTTCATGGAACTTTCAATTGAATCTTTCTTCAAATTCTCCAGAAAAAGGGGGAAATTTCGCGACCGTCACTCACGGTTATGATGGGATGGAAAATGTCGTAAATGCGCTTTTAATAACTGTGCTTCTTTCACCAATCTCTTTCGCGTATAGGTATGTTTTCGCGAAATCCATTCGCAACTGAGATTGGATGGACTAAAGACGACTGCTAGTAACAAATTGTAAGGTAGGTACGTGGAATGGGTATATTTTTACCGGTTGTTGGTAATTGAAGGAAACCAACAGTGACGATTATGAAGGTATTAATGACCGGTCCGAATAGAAATGGTACTACCGGTGTCGGTGTCTGAGATTGTTATGGTGGCCGTCTAGATGAAGGGGTTATGAAATGTTTGTACCGGTTTCCGGTCACTTGTTAGGACCAATGACATTTGAATTTGAGCTCTTTATCTACTGAGATTTTTGCAGTCTCAAGCCAAATTAATTTTGAATTAAGGAATGAGTTAAACATAATATTTAGTTAAATCAAACCATACTCACAAACCAGCCAGTATATTGACGAATTATCATTTTTGGGGAACAGTTCTCACCTGAAAACAAAGAAAAACAAAACATAACATTAATTATTTTGATTTTATCAAGATCCAGTACCATGTCGAAAAACAAGTTCACGTGTAAGTTCTCACCCAATGAAACGTGTAGTCTGTCCTACGATTGATGACCCCAGGGTTTTAGGTTGTTGTCAACTTCTTTGTCAGAGTCATCGATCGAATGGTATTTAAACTTGTTGTTGCTCAGAAATTGATAACAGTTTTTCCGCAATTATTGACTTGTCGACAACAAATTTGTTCCGCTTTCAAAATGAAGGTAGGTGTTGCGTTTGAAAAAAATGTGTTGTGGTAATTCTAATAACTTATGTTTTCTTTTCTAAAGACGTTCGGAATTTTCTTATTTGCCATTGCCATGATGGTCACCCTAGTATCGACATCTCCATTGCTGCTAACGAAGGCTCTCGTTAAGAAACACATCGTTAAAAGTAAATCCCAGCCACTTTTGGGCGGAAGCCACAGTTCCAGCTCACTTCCGGTCGTCAGGACTTCCTATCCTTATGTACCACGGCGATCTTATCCATACAGCTATCCCCAAAACAACCGACTTTTTGCGATAAATGCCTATCCGTTTGCCTAGGTTAGCTGTCAGTTTATGAATAAACAACTCAAATTAAAGCTGAATTAAACCTTTTTTAAATTTCACAGTACCATTTTTTAAATCGTTCAAACGCTTCAAAACTTCATACTGCCAAAAAAACTATCCAATTCCAAGTAAAACTCCAATCATCTTCAATCCTCATTAAAAATGTGAAATTTTGAATCGAAAGTTTCTTCTTCTGGTAGAAACACAATAATATCATTTTATCAGAATGTTTCATAAGAGATTTGAAAATTGACAAGTTATTCCGAATTCCATTACTAGGTAATTTAGACAGAATTTAAGAGTGTCTTTAATTTATTCTCTTGAATCTCTGGTCACAGCAGAAGACTTTAGAAGCTATTTCAGATTTTACTGTTAACTTTATTTTCGAATATGGTATTTCAAATATGAGCTCAAAATCATTTAAAAGTACTGCAAATAAATTATTTAAAAATTCATCGATAATTGAAAATTGATAATTTAATCTAAGCTTGAAAACTGGAGAATTTCTCCAGGTTCAAAACAATTATTTTAAATATTTTAAACAAAAGTTGCACATAATTATAGGAGAAAATGATCCCTGAGAATACTTGATTTCTTCGCTTTATCTCGAAACAGGACTACCTATCCTACAAATATTAAATGCTCATGAAAAATGTGCCAAACAAAATAAAACAACAGTGTTGTTATCTCAACAAATTTTAAAAATTTTATTTCTCGAGTTATTGAACTTTGTTTGAAAAATGTTACAAAACATAATTTAAAGATTTTTTTTAACATTTTAAAATGTTTCTCCCATGAAAAAATAAAAATAAAAATATTTATTCCAATATTCCAATTAGTACTCTCAATTTTTTTAAAGAAGAATTTTACCAAAATTTATGTTATGGAGTCCCTGTTGTTGATCCCTGGAGTACAAAAAGATGTATTTTTCTTCTGAATAGATCGTGATCGATGGTTAGCATGAAACTTCTAATATCTGTCCGAAAACTAATATTTATGTAGTCATTATCTGTTAAAAAAAAGACTATAATACTGTTTTTATCTAAAACTAGAAAATTGCGCCTTAAAGTAGACAAGCTCTAAGATTTCTTTTTGTCTTATACTTACAAACTGTGAAATGAGAACTAATATGGCAAAAAATAGTCAACGGACCTTTTGCCTTCGAATTTCACTAGATTTTTGTCTGAGGTCAGGGCACCCTTGATTAAGGATCAAGTTTTCTTTGGTAAAGGACCAAGTCTCCTGTAACTTTAAAAATATCTTTTTTTTTTAGTCCCACGAAAAAGCTTTTTGTTCATCTACGAGTTTATTTCTAGTTCTAACTTTTGAAGCATATAAACTTGAAAATACATGCTGTAGGAAAATGCAAAAGACAAGGCAAGTTGCAAAATTTTCCCAAAAAGATATGATGAAAATATGAAAAGGATATCAAGTATCCCCATTCTACCCTTCCAAATTGAAAACGACAATAAATTTGCTAAACCCTCATTCGCTCTTGAGTCTCAACATGACACTAGTGACACAAATAAAAAAAAACCTCCATGGACCCTCGCTGAATTATTGACCTCTTTAACTTTGCATCATAACTTTTTAAACGGACGCACTCTGAAAGCTCAGGAAAAAAAGCATCCTAATCAGACCTTGAGTGTGAATTTGACACCCCCAGGTTAAAACCGCTATGTCTCTCTTGTTTCTCAAACGAATTTTACAAAACTTATAGGTTTTGAAACCTCTTGATGCAATTCAAATATGATTTTTTAACATTATTCACCCACAATACTTCAATTTCCGTTATTCAAACCCTACGAAATAAAACCCGAAAAAACATGCTCCGGAAAAGACTTCATAGCTAATATGAATGCTCAAAAAATCTAAAAATGCAAATCTAAAGTGCAAAAATGTGCTAAATTGCGTCAACTTCCAAATCCTCATTTCAAAATTTATATGGTGTAACTTAAACAATTTTGACGACTCATTGATCAAAAAGTACGGTTTTACACCACTTTTTTACATTTTTTGTTGTCATGATCTTTAAAAGTTTCAAAAAATAATTCTTATGTGCATCGTATAGCTTCTAACTTCAACTAACTTTCTTAGACACTAAGTGAATTTTTTTTTAGCATTCCGTAGCTGATCTTTATTCCGAAGCATGTTTTTTCGGATTTTTTTTTCTTAGACTTTGAATATCGAAAAACTGATGTGTTTTAGGTAAATGATGTCTAAGAAACTTATTTAAGTTACATTGCGATGATTCCAAAACTATAAATTTTGTTAAAATTGGCTGAGGAACTAAAGAGATACATATATTGGTTCTAATCTAGGGTTGCCATCCGTCCCGCAAAAGCGGGACTTGTCCCGCTTTTTTGTTGAATGTCCCACTGTCCCGCTTTTTCCTCAAAATGTCCCGCTTTTTTTCTTGGAAAACTTTTATAAAGTTTACTGACTAACACTGTAAAAAAAATCAAATTCTAGGCTGTACAGAAAATCTTTCAAATTCAAATTCATTTCTTAAAATAAGCTACATTTTTTATAGTTTACAAAAGACAATACTGAAAATTTTAAAAAATATTAGCATTACAGTACAGTTAAGTGTTTTTGCAGCCCGTTCAACCAACGTGTGAAGAAAGTATTGTTTAAGTTGCTTACAAATAATAAATTATAGATTATAGAAATATAGAGATTATTTTTTTCGACGGAATCTTAGTTAAATTGCCTTATATTATTCACCACCTTTTTCGACTCAATTGTCCGAAATATAGAAAGATGAAAGTTTTATTGATTTTTCAAATTTTTGAACATATTTCCAAAGAAACCAATTTTTACACAAATTACACAAAGGTTTTTTACACGCTGTCAAATCTGCTGTTTACATGTGACTTGATTTTTTTTCTCAAATAACGTATTAGTTTGCGAGAACCATGGAAAATAACAGTTGATGTGGCAAAACACCGTGTTAATAGAAGTCATGTAAGAAAAACTTAGAAAAATCAATCTGCTTTAAAAGAAAATTTTAGTGGACCATCTATGAACAATTTCGGCTGATGGAAAACGTATGAGTTTGGCTGCACAATTATGCTTTTTTAATTTTTTTCTAAATGTCCCGCTTTTTTCGGCTATGTCCCGCTTTTTTTCGTGAAATGTCCCGCTTTTTTTCTGAAAGTATCTGGCAAGTCATTCTAGTCAGAAGTGTCAAACTGAAAATTGGTCTTAATTCCGATTAACAGCAAGATAGCAGTGCCATCTACGAATTAAATCTAAAAAAAAACTGATGTTCGACTGATTAAAACAATAAATATTTATTAATAAGAAGCCTGTATTTTGGATTCAAATTCAGCCTAGAATCTATAATTCTCCATTTCAGGTCATTTTAATGAAAAATTAAGCAGTTTGATTAACAAGTATAACTGAAATGTCAGGTGCTAGAGAAAAATCTCTTAAAACCCTTTGAAGGCTTTGGAATACTAAAAAAATCAAATTCCATATTCAAATAGTTCGTAGATGCATTATTATTAACATTTCCATAATTAATGTTAAGAAATAATCTTGTATTTTTGTAGAAAAATAAAAGTGGTACTATTCTTATTTAGCACTTATCTTTCATATTGTTGATCCTCAACGCCAATTGCTTCATCCAAAATAAGTTAACTTGTGCTTGATTCTTTCTATGAACAAGTTGAACCAAACTGTAGAATAAAATGTTGACGGCATCTTCTGAAGTTAAATAATACGTTTCTGAATTGAAAACAATTATAGAACTATTACTTTTTTTTTCAAAAAGATTTGAACAAAAAAGGAGGCATTCGTCCTTACGATAAAATTTTAACCTTCCAAAGTTTTACTTTTTACTTTTAATCTTACGCTGAGTTAATTGTTAAAAATTTTCCAGAATTCAATGTTTATCTCGATCTACTAATAACATTTGGAAGAAAAACACATAAATCTAAACCAACCACATTTCAAAGAGACGTTTGAGGAACCTTAATGGAATCTCTTCGGGGAACATCAAGTTTCATTGAGATCCTATTTATGTTAAGTTTCCCATATTTCAAAATTTTCATTCTATCGATTGTCAACCCAAAAACCGTGCAATATCCGAAGAAATTTGTCAAAATTCTTGAAATTTCTCATAAAAATTTAAGAATAAGTGGAAGATTAACACATGAAAATTATTTTTTTTTAAACAAATTATATCAACAGATTAAAATTTTAAAATTCCAAAAAATGTTAGTGGGTTCTCTAACAAACTAAAAAAATGTTGTTATTTGATTCTTAAATCATAAATAACGTTACATTAATTGGAAGCTTTGATTTTGATTTTGCTAATATTGTGGAAAAACTCGGCTAAAATCCGGGCTAAATTCGGGAAACCGAGCCGGACCGGATTCTTCCCTTCCTTTTTTTTTTTTTTTTGAGAAAATGAACTAACCCGGACAATCTGGAATGATTAATTTATGTATGTTTTTTATCATTATATAAGGAAATTGATTAAATAAAATTAGGGCTTGAGATATAGCTCAGTTGGCAAGTCTGTTGTCTCCTGAGCCGATGTCCGCGAGTTCGAGCCCAAGAGTAACATCGAACACAGTTGTACCGGATAAGTTTTTCAATAACGATCCGCCAACTACAACGTTGATAAAGTCGCAAATGCCATGAAAATGGTAAAACGACTATATTCGAAACAAAAAAAAAATAAAATAAAATTATTTTTAATCTGATAAAATTTAATTTAACCAAAAGGTTACCGTCACTGAATAAAGAAACAAATACAAAAACAATTGGAGTTTAAATGTCATAAAAATTTTGCATTATTTGACACATTATCTGCACATTCCAGCACATATTCTTCACAATAGAATTAAAAAATTTCTCCACCGTATGGGAGACTTAAAACTTTTCAAGCTGTCTGGTTTAAATTTTGAGAATTGAGGAATTTAAGGGGGTTCGGAAAGACAGTAAGATCATTTCAAACTTTTGATTTTTAATCGTTGATATCACCGAATCACATTTACAGCAAAATAAAAAAAATACATTTTGACGATCCCCTTTTACGTATCGTTACTTGATTTTTTTTTTTGATAAAAACTGCGTTTATCGATTTTAATTTTTCTACTTTTTCAAATTCATTTGAAAATATCCTAAACTCTGATGAATAGATATTTCAAATTTGTTTTGTTACCGAACTTCAACAGAATAGGTTATCATTATGAAAAATATTCAAAGTTCTTATAGTTCTGCAGTACTTTTTTATTTGAAAAATCTACCAAATTGTTCCAGGAGGACGGTAAACTTGTAACCTTAAGAAAAGTGGCTTTTTTTTTTAATTTGGAGACAATGAAAAAGACTAAATGTCCATTGTAAACATACTATTTGAAATTTTATCCCATAAATAAAACCCAGGAGGTTCAAAATTTATCGAAAATTAAATAAAAACTTTTTGATATTTCAAGTTCAGGAAATTAAATTCAGTTTATTTTGCTTTCAGATCAAAGGTTCTTATCTCTGTGAGCTCGTAAGCAATATTTCAACCAGTTTATATACAATTCGCTATGCAAGATATTCAATTTGTATAAAAGCATTGTATATAGTTCTTATAAATTTTTCTTTATTTTTACAAGGGATATTTACTAGGAGATATTCGTCTCTACGATTACTCATTGAGATAAACCTACATTAGTTATAATTTCTGATTGGTTTATTCAGAGAAGAATTCAACCAACATGGTTATTTTCCCACTTGAATCTATACTTGAGGTAACCCAGGCATATGCAATAATTTATCATTTTTGATAACGTATGCAACAATCTATACGTTTTATTTTTCTTCGAATAGGAACAAAATTGTGGCTTGGCCCGCTAGCGAAATTCATTTCCAAAAGTTGGCTCGCCTGTTAAAAATGTCGGCCACCCATGGTTTAAGTAATGATGTCAAGTCATGAAAAATCAAATCAAATATACAGAGGTGAACCAGCCTGTGACTGAACCTCTTAAATAAGATATACTCAAGACACAGATCTGGCATGTATCGAACTCTGTGCGTTAAGTTTTCGTATCTGTTGAACAACTTATCATATGAGGTCCTTGGAGCCAAAGGGGTATAAGTGCATAAAAGTTTATTTCGAGAAAACGCGCTTTTAAGTTATTGTGTCTGGCTATTTCCCATACATTTTTCGTAGATTTTTATATTTCTTTCAAACGTAAAAGTAGAATTCTAAAATACTGAAAAATTATCAAATATAGTTTGAAATATGAAGAATCGTTTGGAATCATTTACTCAAAATCAGCCATTTTGTCACGTATACTTCTTTGGTTCTGAGGGCCTCATATGTTTTTGTTCATAGTCCAAATGAATTAAAAAAAAATTAAAAAACACACCTTGCTGGATCCAAATAACACCTTCGATGAAAATATTGTTGAAGCTAGAGACACTAAATCGTATGTGAAAGAAACGTTGAAATATATAAATTTAATATTCAATAAAGTCCTTTCTTTCCTATTTTTTTATAACTAGCTGACCCCAAGGTTGCCGAAATCACAGAAAAATCTCTAATTCCACAGGGTTCTGAGCTAATTTTCAGAACCTGTGTCACAGAACACAGAATTTTGAAAATATTCACAGATTTCATGTTTTTTTTTTCAAATTTTGTGAACATTACAAAAAAAAACTTTTTTTTGTGAACGCTTATTTTGGGTTTTCACTTTGTTTTGGAAAACCATGATAATATTGTTGATTTTGATTGATTTTTCTCAAGTGAAATGTAGAAAAGAACTAATTTTTCATGATTTCTCAACGAATTAAATGCTATTTCCATCAGAATTTATATGTCGAATAATAATTTCTTAGTCAAATCACAAAAAGTCTGAATGTTTTTTAGCAAAATCAAAGATTTTTTTGCCAACCCTGGTCTTTATTAATAAATGATATTTGAAAAAAATATTTAAATCTTGACTTTTTTTTACCATTATATTAAGTTAAGTTTTTAAAAAAATTCAGTACCAATCCCTATAAAATTAAAGCTGAAGAAAAAGTTTCAAATTACATTACCAAAGTGATTCAATTTAACTTTTCGAAACTTTATCTCTAAAATTATTTTTCAAGATCAGAATTTTTAACTGTGTTTTTAAAAGTTAATGTGATCTTTAATTAGGCCAAAATGTTTGTTTTACTGTAGGAATTCTCACCCTCTTTCTTTTCTAATCTGAGAATGGCCATGAACTACCATAGAAGTAATTTTTTTTAATCTAAATCATGTCACAGAGAATATTTGGCTCCATTTGTTTGATAAATTTTGAGTTTTGCTAGATAAAATGTTCATAAAAACCTACCTCTTTCATCCAAAATGTGCCCTGAAACAGTGAAGGTCTCTCTCATAAAATATGGTCGCTTTTGCTAGATGAGCTATCTATTTGCGAGCCCCCTTCTTTTCTTCCCTCCTTTCACTGGAAAAGGATCTCAAACAATCATAGAAATATTCAATTTAAATACCATCCCATGCCCATTTGATTCCATTTGCATTATTTTGTTCTCGAGTTATTAAAAAAAAACTTATACCAACGAAATATAAGTAAAAACGTTTCTCGTATGGAAATTCCCTCGCATACCAAATTTGGTTCAATTTGCTTGATTAGTTTTCGAGTTATAAAAATAGTATCTATGATACCTTCATCCCTTCCCTTCTTTCCACTGGAAGAAGACAGAGGTCTTAAATGATTGAAGAAACATTTCTCGTATACAAATACCCTTCCATACTAAATTTGGTTAGATTTTCTGACCGGTTCTAGAGTTTTGCAAAAACTTGTGAGGAACCCCCCCTACCCTTTCCTATCATCCTTGCTATTGAAAAAGGGAGAGAGTACCAAATATTCATAGAAGCATTTCTCGTACCCAAATACCCTCCCATGCTAAATTTAGTTTCATTTCTCGAGTTCTCGAGTCATGCAAAAAAAAATATGCCAGCCTCCCTTCCCCGCTTTCTATTTCCCCACTGGAAGGAGGAAGGGGTTTCAAACTCTTTAAGGAAAATTTCCGCACTTCCATCTGTACCGTTGAGCCGTCAACACGTACGCCGGAGCATCGTATCGTTGCTGTGTACCTGCAGGAACATTTTTACATTATTTATTTTTTCCTTACCTGTTTTTCAATCAGCACTTTTCAGTGCTATAATTATTTTTATTTTCTTTTATTCATATTTTTCTCTTTTCTTTCCAGCATGGGGAAGTCTTCGGCCGGCTCAAGGGCCGGGAGAAAACGGATTGCTGAACCTAATCCAGGGCCATCTGCCAAAAAAGTTGAAATTTCCAATTCATTCGATGTCCTTCATAACATCGGTGATGAGGAAATATTCATATTTAATTCTGATAAGAGTACTAAGAAACCTTCTTCTTCTTATACTCTTAAAAACGAAAAGATTCCACCAATAACGGTCACGATTCCTGACTTCAATGCCTTTCGAAAAGAAATCGTCACTTCCGTCAAGGATGTGAAGATTTCTTTTCAGATCGGTCGAAGGGGAACTGCTCGTATATTGGCGGAATCTTTTAATGATTTTCAAAAGGTTTTAAATTATTTGAATAATAAAAAACACCAATTTTTTACGTACGACACTAGAAGTGATCGTCCATTTAAAGTTGTACTTCGTGGTCTCACTGGCGATCAGACACCGGATGAGATCACAGCTGAATTAAATTCTTTGTTAGGTTTTTCTCCAATTCAAGTAATTCAAATGAGGAAAAGAACCAACACGAATAATACCAGTAGTGTTGGTTTTGCTCCTGAACTTTATTTGATCCATTTTAAAAAGGATCAGGTTAATAATTTGCAAATTCTTGAAAAGGCTCGTCTTATGTTTCATTGTCGAGTCAAATTCGAACCTTTTCGTAAATCTTCTACCAATTTTCTTCAAAATATTACGCAATGTCGTCGTTGTCAAGCTTTTTGTCATGGCACTAAAAATTGTAGAATGAATGCCAGATGCATGTTTTGCGGCTCATTCGATCATGAAAAATCTAAATGCCTTTTTGGTGGTGATAAGCCAAAAACAGAATTTTTTAAGTGTGCGAATTGCGCAGGTAATCATTCCTCGAATTCTCTAGACTGTCCCGTTAGGGCAAAAATTGTTGCTTCTAGGAAAAATCCCAAAGTTTCCAGAAAAGTTTCTTCTCCTTCTTCCTCTTTTTCGTCTTCACACGTCAGACCGGCAAACAACCTGCCTGTTCGCAGTCAGCCTCGGCCTACATTGGAATCACGGCTGGGTAATACCCGAAGTGATTTTAATGTTACCTGGGCTGATTCTGCGCCCCAGACTCGTTGTTTATCGTTCTCAGAGGTGGTTGAAAATGGGTTTCCCTTTTCAGGTTTAACTAATAAAAATGGGAAAAAAACAAGTCTCAACGTTCATGCGAAGGCTTGGGAAAATCCCCGAAATTCAAATACTTGTTCTTCTCCTTCATTTTCTGATCCTAACAATTTTGTTGATTTGGGTGAGATAACTGAGGAAAAATTAAAATTTTTGCATCAAAATTTAATGGAAATGATGCAACTTATGTTAAAAGCAAATTCAATGTTTGAAGCTTTCCAAACTTCGTTTAATTATGCTAACAAAATTATTATGACTTTGCGATTCCCTCATGGATCCAAATAGATGTTTAAATATTATGAATTGGAACGCTAGATCTTTGCTGGCTAACCAAGATGAATTCTT
This sequence comes from Uranotaenia lowii, assembly GCF_029784155.1. Classification (NCBI taxonomy): domain Eukaryota; kingdom Metazoa; phylum Arthropoda; class Insecta; order Diptera; family Culicidae; genus Uranotaenia; species Uranotaenia lowii. The sequence goes on along the minus strand of NC_073693.1, from coordinate 307,897,099 downwards.
TTTATTTTTGAAAACTCAAAACATACATATTGCTGCCATCACTGAAACTTTTTTAAAGCCAGACAATAACTTGAAAAGCAATGCTGTCTTTAAAATTTTACGAAATGATCGACTTGATCGACAAGGTGGGGGTGTAGCTATTGTCATCAATAGTCGTCTCAAATTTAGACTTCTTCCTTCTTTCAATACAAAAGTCTTAGAAACAATTGGAATTGAATTAGAAACTTCTATGGGGAAAATTATAATTGTTGCCGCATATTTGCCTTTCCAATGCAGCGGTGAACAGAAAAATTTTTCGAAGGGAGATTTACAAAAACTCACCAGAAATAAATCTAAATTTTTTATTATTGGTGACTTTAATGCAAAACACCGATCTTGGAATAATATTTCATCAAATTCAAATGGGAATATTTTGTTTAATGACTGCTCTGCAGGTTATTATACTGTTGAATATCCTAATGGGCATACTTGTTTTTCTTCAATTAGAAATCCCTCCACAATTGATTTGGTTCTAACGGATTTAGGCGAGCATTGTAGTCAATTAGTTACTCATGCGGACCTCGATTCAGACCACCTTCCAGTAACATTTTCTTTATCCCAAAGTCCCATAGAAAACCCTTTAAAATCAGCTTTTAACTTTCAAAAGGCTAACTGGGAGCGATATATGAATTTTATTGAACGTAATTTGGATGTAAACGTTCCACTGAATTCAATAGAAGATATTGATTTGGCTGTAGAAAATTTGACAACTTCAATAGTCAATGCTAAAGCCGCTTCAATACCCAAAGTTAAACATAAATTTAATCAACCTTTAATTGATGATGATCTTCAGTTTTTGATACGACTGAAAAACATTCGTCGACGCCAATATCAACGTACTAGGGATCCTTATTTGAAATTAATTTATTGCGACCTTCAAAAAGAGATCAAACGTCGTTTAAATTTCATTCGTAATGAAAATTTTGCTAAAGCAGTAGAGGACATAAAACCCTACTCAAAGCCATTTTGGAAATTAACTAAAATTCTGAAAAAGCCCCAGAAGCCAATTCCTACTTTGAAAGATGGGGATAAACTTCTTTTAACTAATGCAGAAAAAGCTCGAAAATTAGCCCAACAATTTGAGTCTGCTCATGATTTTAATTTAACCGTTGTAAGTCCAATTGATGCTCAAATTTCCCTTGAATTTGATGATATTCTTTCTAAACAAAATGTATTTGAAAGTTCTTGTGAGACAAATATTGATGAACTTAAATTGATTTTCAAAAAAATTAAAAATATGAAAGCTCCAGGGGAAGATGGGATTTTCTATATTCTTATTAAAAAGTTGCCTGAAAGCACTTTAAATTTTTTAGTTAAAATCTTCAATAAATGTTTTCATTTGGCTTATTTTCCCAATAAATGGAAAAATGCCAAAGTAACTCCAATTTTGAAACCTGGAAAAAGTGCTTCAGAGCCTTCAAGTTATCGACCAATTAGTTTACTTCCTTCTTTAAGTAAACTATTTGAGAGAGTTATTTTGAATAGAATGATGATTCACATCAATCAGAATTCTATTTTCCCTGATTAACAATTTGGTTTTCGTCATGGACATTCTACTACACATCAACTTTTGAGTGTAACTAATATGATTAACGCTAGCAAATCTGAAGGTTATTCAACTGGTGTTGCTCTTCTTGATATTGAAAAAGCTTTTGACAGTGTTTGGCACAAAGGTTTAGTAGCTAAATTAGCTCGATTTGATTTTCCTGTATATCTCACCAAAATTATTCAAAATTATTTGACTAGCCGAACCTTACAAGTAAGCTATCAAAATGCATGCTCTGAAAGGACACCCATTAGAGCTGGTGTCCCTCAGGGCAGTATACTTGGGCCAATCTTATACAATATTTTTACTTCTGATCTTCCTGATGTACCAGAAGGAAAAGGTAGAAGATTATTTGCTGATGATACTTTGCTTTCAGCCAAAGGTCGAAATTTACGGGTGGTACGCAGTAGATTGCAACAAAATTTAAATTCCTTTTTGAATTACTTGAAAATGTGGAAAATTTCTCCTAACGCTTCCAAAACTCAACTTATTTTATTTCCCCATAAGCCAAGAGCTCAATTTTTAAAACCTAATGAAAATCATTCCATAACTTTTAATGGGGTTTCATTAGAATGGTCTGATCACGTGAAGTACCTAGGACTTACACTTGATCGGAATCTCACTTTTAAAAATCACATTGAAGATATTCAATCTAAGTGTAATAAATATACTAAATCTCTTTATTCTCTCATCAACAGGAAATCCAGGTTGTGTCTGCGAAATAAGATGTTAATCTACAAACAGGTATTCCGACCAGCGATAATGTATGCAGTTCCGATTTGGTCTAGCTGCTGCACGACGAGGAAGAAGGCCATCCAGAGGATTCAGAACAAGGTTCTGAAAATGATTTTGCGGCTTCCACCTTGGCACAGCACCGAAGATCTTCATCGGATTGCAGGCATTGAAACTATCGAAGAGATGGCCAACAAAATAATCTCCAACTTCAGAGGCAAATCGATGCAGTCTTCCATCGCAGAGATTCGCTCTCTCTACAATTAGTTTAATTTTAGGATAGCTTTAGTTTTTAGTTTTAAGTTTAAAATATTTTTTACACGACAGGATGTTCTCCTTTATAAAAATGCTTGATTGCGCTCAGCAAATTTAAGTCAAATAAATAAATGTTAGTGATTATTTAACTATAGGGCTCTGAAAGTTCATTATTGAACTGAACACCTAATTTAATGTATTAATGTAATATAAATGTAATGATGAATTGGTACAAATAAAGATATATTTAAAAAAAAAAAAAAAAGGAAAATTTCCGTAACCGAATACACTCCCATGCCAAATTTGATTCCATTAGCATGATCAATTCTCGAATTATACAGACATGTTTCTTTTGTTTGGGAGGCCCTCCCCCCCCCCCTTCCAGACAGTGGAGGGGTCTTAAACTATTATAGAAACCTTACCCTGCTCTCGAAGACACCTCCTGGCTAGTTTCCCGCAAATCTATTCTATTCTATTCTATTTTTTTTATTTATAGAGAATTTTAACCAACATGGTCATTCATCCTCTTAGGAGATTTATACCATTTTATATCTAGATTTTATATATTCCCGCAAATCGATTCAGTAGTTTCTGAGGGTACAGGGAAAAAAGACAGGCAGAAATTCGTTTTTATACATTTTGATTGAATATTATCCAAATTGTGGCAATATATAAATTAAAGTTTATTGTTTTTTTTTGCAATCATGAAATTTCATTAACTAAGTTAAGTGAAAAAAAATATATGATAATAAATATATGTTTGAAATCAAATAAATCCAACTCATAAAAAAATATTAATTTTAACATATAAAAAATATTTAAATTAATTCACATCAAGTCAGTTTTTCAATAGCATGTATTCTTAGGAATAAACATAACGTACATAGAATTAATACAAAGAACATTTAACCAAATTGTACTGATCATGATAGGCCAAAACAATCGAGCTTCATTCGGTTGACTCAATTTCCACCAAAAGGTCATGATCATCCATAGCTTCACAAGGGGAAGAACATCACAAATCAGCGACATGGAACGTTAGCAATTTCACAGTTGAGTAACGTTCTTCCTCCATGCGGTACGGTTTATACTTCGATTGATGCTGCATATTCACATTGTTGACATTGATAATGACTTGGATTTAAATTTTCTGCTTCATTTAGTATCAATTTTTTTAAATAGAAATTTCTTCAATTTTTTAATAGTGATTTTATTTATTCTTCTAATATAACTTGGAAAAGATGAGTCGTGGAATAAGTCTTGGCTAATATTATACAACAAAGATTAAGACCTGTTACATCAACTACTTAGTTACTCAACCGACATCTCATTTTTAGTCATAGACTCATACACACATCTCTCCAAAAGCGCACAAGGGCTCAAGATATTGTAAGCTTATCAATCCATTCGTATCTCAAACAAAATCCATTCGTTTCGTCGATTAGTGTTTTGCACCGAATCTGAGCACGTGAAGGCGCACCCATATAGCTACCCAACTAGGAGGCAGTCAATGTAAGAGTAATTGATGTGCATGTCCCTTCTTCCGCTTGGGCTTTCGATCAACTTTTTGCCTCCGATACTAGTTAGGGGTATATTTTGATTTTTCTATATGTGTATCCATATACCAATTTAATACCATGAAGCATAAAGCAGCAAAATCACTCCGGGTGTACCTTCCATGAAACATTTCGCCGATTGGGCCTCGCAAATCGATTCGATTCGATTGCGCTAACTTCAATGCATGGAAGCAACATTGTATGGCCTGTATGGAACCAAATCGCGTTGCGGTAACACGTCAGCCCCTCGATTGGTGCCGTATGAGCTTTATTTATTTGTTTTTTTTTTCGATTTTTGATGCAGGTTGGTTTATGTGAGGGCGGTTTGAAATTTTCCCAATGAGAATTATTAGTTTAGTGTTTTTTTAAATAATGCATGTATTCTGGCACCCCTGCTTGAAAAATTCATTATGAAGTAATACGCGATATCATTATTTCTTGCATCATTTCTTTCCTGAAATTAACATTTAAGATTATTCGAAAAAATTAAACAAAATTCTCATACCTAGAATACATAGCCAAAAAATTTACTACTCGATAGCCCACATCTCTTGAATTCAGTGCTGCCAATTCTACTTATTCAACTCAATTATAAAAATTAACAATTTTTTGTACTTCAAAAAGTCTCTCGAACAAAAACCTTTCGAAAGAAATCGATATGCTCTCCAAATGTGTTAACGAAACACTTCAGAGTCATTCCAGGCTAATGTCCACTTAAACACGCTTTATCCACCCTCGTTTTTTTCCCCTATCCATTCACTACCCCCACTTCATGGGCGGCAACCAATCACCTGAGTTGACTTGACAAGCCGGACGATGCCGATGTTGATGATGATTGGTAGTGAAAGTTTTGCTTTGTTTTACAACAACCGCCCATGAGGGGGGCGAGGATGTTTTTTCCTACCTTTGCTCATGTAGCTGCTTGTGCTCACGTGTTCATATCTGGATACACATGTTATGCTCATGCAATGCGTTTCGGATTCGGAAATTCACAATTACTTTGGGATTTAAAACAAAGGTGGATACTTTAACTTATGCATTGACAAAATAACACAGTAAACGAAAATTATCGAGCTCGGTAATTATTTCACTGGATCCTAACAGGTGGAGTTCTGTTCGGTAATTTTTTTATGGCAAAGAAATGACAGCTGTCATATATTAAGGGCCTTGGTGAAAGTTTACCGAAATTCGGCTGATCATATCTAAGTTAAACTGTCAAAATTTTGAAAGTTGTCAACGTGATAGCTCATTAGAAAACAGAAAACCCGATATTTTTGAAAAACCGAAAGGCCGGTAAAGTTTAACCGAAAAACTTTAAAAGCTCGGTAATATATACCAAAACGCCAGTCGCCACGTCGCCAATGGTTGTTACTCCGTGATTGACCGAGGCCATCAGTTTTGATCAGAGGTCAAAAGAATGGTGCCTGGGATTGGAAACACATTCACAATGTCCAAAACTGATGCTCTCTCTTTGAACACCAATAACGGCGCCGGCCACGTCCTAGTAGTCAATTGATAGACGGAAATGAGAGAAGAGGGATTGAAAGATTCATAATTTATGCTTTAGGACCGAGGTCACCTCTGCATCCTAGAGAAACAATTTTGATTGGGAATGTGGGTAAAAGGTTTTGATCAGGAGACACTTTTGACTAGTGTGATCATATATTTTGAATCCTATTCTTCTATGCTCCTTTTATTCCTTGGTGAATTATATTCACTTGTTTTAAAACAAACCTTATTATACCTGAACCTTGGAGAAGCTAGCAAAAAGGAAGATTGAAATTCCGAAAACAATAATATCAGTACAGAAATAAAAAGATCAACATGAGAGCTTTGAAAACTCGTTGAAATGTTCAATACTTGGAGATCACAAAAAATAATAACAATCGAATGTTCCGAATATTCTAAATGTTAATCTGACAATGTAAAAATAATCAGAATGATTCAATTTTGAAAAGACTATGCATTTTTAAAGAAAGTTTATGGGTTCGAATGTAGTTTGCAATCTCGTTAAATGATTTATTATTATGATAGCAATAGCTGGACAGAATAAATATTCCTATAGGTAACTGTGAAAATGTGAACTGCTAATAAGCAACGCAGACGGAAATAGCTTTGAACAAGGAAAATATCATTTAACTTGCACAAAAACAAAATTCATAGTAGAATTTACTATTGAAATATCAATTTAAGAATAAAACTCAGTGAATGTCTTCATTTTTAAACATTGATATCCTTAAATGAGATTATCAAAACTCTCTCCTATCTACACCTGAAATCTCATTACTCTTGACCATTTAAGATTTATGTTTAGTTAAATTTACTGCAGTTTTGATTTTCTATTAGTCAAATAAAAACAGAATTATTTGAACTCTCTTAGCTAGTTAATCAAAACACCTCTAAACTTAGAAGCACGAAGAAGCTTTTGTATACATCAAGCATTGTATACATCAAACATGTGGTAAAATCTTGGAAAAATGAAAAAAAAAATTAAAAAAATGTTCAAAATTTACTTTGCTGATATTCAAATATGGATCAAATTTAAAAAATATAAGTAACATTAAAATAAACAATAATGAAACAAAATACTCATCCTTATAGAAATCGGAGTTCCCATCGCAAATTTAACAGTCCTTGGTCTTTCCGGAGGGCGTAGTACTAGCCCTTCTTCTACCTTCGCGGCGATCGAAGAACAACAATGTACTTGTTCACCTGCTTCTTCAGTTAAAACATTTTTCTTTTATTCAATTTCCACCATTTGAAGACTTGAAATTATTCTGTCTGAAAAACCTCCAACCGTCACGTTCGGCCATAGCCTACCGACCATAAAACTTTTTTTACTTCAATTCATGAAATTCAATGGAAAACTCGGAAAAATTGCAAAGGGTTCAAAATATAGGAAACTTTCGACTTTGATGTTCCATTTTTAGACCTGACATCACCAAAACTCTTTTTCGATACCAACAAATCAACAAAGGGGCTAATTTTCAATTGGAGCATAGTTCAGAACAAATCTATATATATAAAAATTAATTTCTGCCTGTCTGTCTGTCTTTCTGTCTGTCTGTCTGTCTGTCTGTTCCCTATAGACTCGAAAACTACTGAACCGATTTGCGTGAACCTTGGCAGATGGGGGTATTGGAAGCCGGGGAAGGTTCCTATAATAGTTTGAGACCCCTCGCTCTTCTTGGAAGGGGGGAGGGGTCATATAAATAAAAGTGATAAGTCTTCATAACTCGAGAACTGATCATGCAAATGGAACCAAATTTGGCATGGGAATGTATTTCGGTACGAGGAATGTTTCTATGATGGTTTGGTACCCCTCCCTTCTTCCAGTGGGGAGATAGGAAGGGGGGAGGGGGCCTACCTTACAATTTTTTACATATCTGGAGAACTAATTAAGCAAATGGAACCAAATTTGGCATGGAAGGGAAATGTAATACGAGAAATCGTTCTATGATTATTCCAGACCCCTCCCTCCTTTCAGTGAAGATTTAAGTAGGAGAGGAGGGGCCTTTAACCGCTTTTTTATTACATAACTTGAAAACTATTCGAGCAAATTAAACAAAATTTGGCTTGGAAGGGTATTTGGGTACGATAAATAGTTCTATGAATATTTGGTACCTCTCCCTCCGTCAATTGAGGAGATAGAAAGTGGAGAGGGGGCTCCCTTACGGTTTTCAGCATTACTGAAAAAATAATCAAGCAAAGCGATCTGGATTTGGCGTGGGAAGATATTTGATTACGAGAAATGTTTCTATGATATTTTTAAAAACCTCCGTTTTCAAGGCGGAAAATCTTGAGGGATGAGGGTGCTCCCATACAATTTTTCACATCACTCGGGAACTTACCCAGCAAATGGAATGAAATTTGGCTTGGGAGGGTATTTGAGCACAAGGAATGTTTCTGTGAATATTTGGTACTACTCCCAGTTGCGTTATAGAAAGGAGAGAGGGGCTCCTTTACATTTTTTCGCATAACTCGAGATCTAATGGAAACAACTTTGGCATAGAAAAGCATTGGGGATACAGTTAACGGGGGGGGTAGGGTCTAACGGGTATAAAAAAACACCATTTTCACGATTTTTTTCTAGAGCTATCGTTCAAACAAATGTATTCAAATTTTTTGCATTATACAGAGCATTGTTAAAAGAACATTTAGTAATTTTTTCGTAGAAACATATTGAAAAATGAGCCGGTGACGGAGCACTTTTGAGGATGCCTTTTAGAAAACAGGATTTGCGGTGGACACTGTATCTCAGCACAGAATCATCTGAAGTAAAAAAATCAGATCAAAATATTTTTAATAGATGTTTTTCTGGACCCCAACGTTTTTATTTAACTTAATTTTTTTTTTATAAAATTTTTGTGGCTGTTTGAAGTAAAAAATACGATTTTTCACTTAAAAATCCGCCATTTTTCACCTCTAAAATCTCCCCAAAGTAAAAAAATCAAAAAAAAAAACGTTGGGGTCTGGCATTTTATATGTAGAAAATATATTCCAAATTTGAAAAGAATCGGATAAGTAGTTTTTAAATGACGATGTCCACGGACTTTAAAAATGTGCTTTCGAGAAAAACGCGTTTGAAGTTTTTGCTCTTGCTTTCTTGCAGTATTAGATAGGAGGAGATAAAGGCCTATAACTTCTACAGTTTTGCTTCAATTGACTTGAAAATTTGACACAACATTCTTGAAATGTTTTACTATAAGAAAATCTATTATATAAAATTCTCTTGTAACGGTGTTTGTAGTACTACTCCTCCGAAATGATCCAACCGATTCAAATGAAATTATTTTTAGAATATTCTGTGGGCATGCGAATCGGTTTATATCGAACAAAAACAACAAAAAGTCGCATCAATTGTCCGTAATCATAAAATTTGTAATAAATTGAATCAAATTAAAGTCATGGCCTTCAATTTTATCGAGATTTTCTTTCTTTAGTGAGAATATTTGGGCGCGCATTTCTCAACCAAGTATAATTTCAATGCATGTGGTGGCCTTATGAAGCCTAGATGTGTTTTTTCTTCTTGATTCCTAGATCATTTGTACAGCACACAGTAAAGAATGACGCTTACATTTGATCCAGATTGATATTTTGCTGATCAAATCAAAACCATTTACACGATATGAAAAAAAAAAACTTTAATTCGTGTTATTTAAAGAAGGAATTGGTGTCTGAATAATATGAATTTAGTACTGATGCGTATGAAATAATGGTATGACTCTTTGCGGACATTTGAAAAAAGAAAAATGGAAAGATTTGGTTTATAATCCAATTCGCTAGAAATATTTTTCGAACATGTACAAATGTGCTTCACAGAAGTTGTATCAAGCGCCTTTAATTTTATAGAACAACCACAAAATCCGTTGCAAATGAACAGACACATGAACTGAACAAGAACCTGTCCTTTAAAATAGATTATATAGGATTGATGTTCATTTAAAGGCTGAATGCAAAGAATTGCAAACGTTCAACATTTACAAAAAAATGTATGCATGGTTTCTTAATTTATAAATGGTTGGGCCCAAATACACAATCTGACTAAATAAACTTAACTTTTTTTTTAAATCGTTCACCAAAAAACTGTTTACAGGTTCCCTGTTTGTTTACACTGAATTCAAGTACGTACTTAACATAAATGTGTGTTTTTGTTTAACAAATTTTGACTACATAGAAGAGACTTTAGATCCGATTGTTTGTTGTAAATTTTTTTTGTGATTGATTTTCCAGAAGCATAATTTTTTTGATAGCAGAAGCAGAATTTTTTTTTGATAAGTTTTTATTATGACCTAAAAGTGTTGAAAATAATATTAACTCCTGTCATCAAGTGGCAACACGCCTTTTAGCCATGAAACATATACCAATTTTTCTCTAAAATAGTCAGATAGGGTATCCCGAGTGTTAAATTTGAAGCGGATATTTAAATTTTTAAATGTCGTGGTAAATTTCGAGGTAAATGTACATGAAAATTTCCAGAAAAAAGAATGAAATGATCGTAGCCTTAAAAGATTAGTTCTTTTTTATGTATTTAATTTTTCAAAACCTGTAATCCAATTAAATGTTATTGAATCTTGAAAATATCACATAATCTTAAACAGAATCGCAAATCACCTTCAACACTGTTTAGGAAAATTTTAAATCAGACAACAATGGTTTAAATTGGCAGGTATGTCTTTAAGGAAAAAATGAAAATAAAAATGCTTTAATACGGTTGAATAACAAAAAAATTAAACATAAATTTTCTCCTTTCAAAACCAAATTCAATTCCTTTGAACATTAACCCAATAAATAAAGTCTTCTTGATTTAATTTGCATTTTTTGCTCGAACAAAGAAAAAAAAAGGCGAATTTTTTTTTTGATCATGATTTTGATGAAAATATGGAAATAAAAAACCACTGCTTCCAAAGGCGAGGAAAGCGAAGCTGCTTGAAAATGGTTTGTAAAAAATCTTATCTAATGTTTTTATTTCTTCAGTTCTAAAAAAATATACCATCAAAAGCTACTCGGGAGCTAAAAGTGCTGCGCTAGGCAGAATCAATGGCAAAACTCCATAAATTGTCCCGATATTAAAAATTCTTCTTCCATAAAGTTTCATATGCAATGAATTCCAATAAATGAGAAACTTTTGATTTCGATTTAAACCTTAAAGTGAACTCGAGCAAAGCGGAGAAAATCAACTAAATGGTATACAATAATTAAAACATAGATATAATCACATATGTTATTTATGGAACAAGTTATAAAGAGTAGATTTTTTTTAAGCAAGAGGCTTGCCAAGTTTGATGGTAACGTTGCAACGCGTTGAGTGCTGAAAAAATCGAATTTGCTACGGGAAGCTGTTACCTGATTTCATTCGCCAATATTCAAAGCATCCGAATCAAAGAAAAGTAAACGAAAAGGATTCATGTCATATGCATGTAAAATTGATAGGAGAGAATTTTTTAATAATTTATGAAAAGACCCGTGGAATTGAGTTAAAATTCCTAGATTTGATTCCGATATAATTGAGCGGGACAATTCGAGCAAACGGAAAAGATGGATATGTTAAAAAACTATTACATGTTCAAGAAAGCGATACGATTAACAACTCAAGACTTGATGTTGTTTTTAAGCCAAACAGCGAAAAAAAAAATTGACGCCAAGTTTAACATGGTAAGACGAAGTTTACCGGGTCTGCTAGTACAAAAATAAAAAAATCGATTTTTTGAAAGTGTTAGACCCTACCCCCCCCCCCCCCCCCCCCCCCCCTTAAAGAAGACGAGAGCTCACATACGATAGTTTTGCATGAACCAAGAACTTTTCTAACAAATGGAACCAAATATGTTATGCAAACAATCATGCAATCGAACAAATGGACAGAATTGGGCATGGGATTGTATTTGAATACACGGAATGTTTGATCTTGACCCCGTCCTCTCAGGTAGGGGATAGGTAGGGAGAAGGGAAGAGAGAAGAAGAACACAAGAAATGTTTTTCCGGTGGCTTAGCACCCCTCCCTCCATTCAGTGGAGTGATAAAAAGTGGGAAGAGGCATATATGTGACATTTGGAACATTCTCAAAATTTTTATAATAATACGTAAACGAATAGGTAAAATAAGAGTCCCGTGACGATATTATGTTACAAAAAGTGTTTCTAGGATAGTTAGAGACCCTCTCCAAATCAAAAAAAGACAGCGAAGAAAATAAAAAAAATAAAAAAAATATTTCGTCGTAGGTTATAAACTTATGAAGCAAAGAAATCAAGAGTAGATAGGAATAAAACACAGATTTAAAAAAAATTAATTAAGATTTCAAAATAAAAAGAGAACATTTTTATGTTTTTCAAATTGGATTTAAAATTTTGTGCAAAAAAAAAATTAAAGTTTTATAACTACGTACCACAAATTTCAATAATTTTTGGAAGGTGTAGCAAAGCACACCGGGTCAGCTAGTATTGAATATTTCTAACATTTGTTGCCAGTTTTACGCAAATAAACTACAAGTAAGTAAACACAATCAATGTTTATTTATTTGTAGTTCATTTACAATGTTCTGCTGATAGAGCTGACGGGGAATGAATGTGTTTGTGATTATCAAAACAGAAAGTTTAGTGATATGAAATGTTAAAAAGCTGTAATACTTTTTTATGATAATAATCGATTGAAGATTGCATTTTAAATGCATTTGTTTATTTCCCAGCTAACATGGAATCGTAATAGAAATGATAATCCAAATCGACTAGTAACACGTTTTCAAAAACCGACGTAAAAAGGTTGGTATTGAGTGAATTTCCATCATTCATTTACGACAAGCTTTGCCCAAAAAAGTTGAATCGGATAGCAGTTTATTCAATTCGTAAGTATGTCTCCAAAAAGTTGAGATTATGCTAATCCGACATTTACGATTTGAGTGAACTGATGTACGATAAATGGGCGGTCCTTCAGTTGACACTCTATCCTGTCTCTTCCTTTGACCGGTTCGTAAAAAGAAAATCTCACCTATAGAGCTATAGCGTGTGTCATATCAACTGATGAATTGGCATCGTGGTAGCATATCGGGCAGCGAACTCGGAGGACTGGAGTTCAAATGTCGGTCGGGGATATTTTTTTTTCGTTTATTTAGCTTTTCGTGGGAAAATCGAATCGTTGGAATCTTGTCATTGTAGATATATCGCCTCCACTTTTGTAGCTATATGCTATTTTGGTAAGTTTAATACAATCTTTTCATCTGGTATATTTGTTTGAATAATTCTTTTGTTCCTGCGTTATACCTTCATAAATGTTTGCTGGGTTATTTTGGAAAAATCATACTTTTTATAGGAATTTTAGTTCTAAGTTCAATGAAAGGTACCGGTTCAGTACCAGAATAGGAACAGTAGGTTCAAAGTTGAAAATTTCTATCATCCAAATCTATGCAAATTTTTCAATAACGGCGACACGAAACGAAATTTTTTTATTGAAACTTGCAGACGAAAATAAATTTGTGTTTCTTTCGAGCATCGGGCACATTTTCATTATTATAGTTTATTTAAAGCTGGATTGAATTTGATGCTTTAATATCATTATTACATTTTGTTTATTTTCGGGCCCCACGTTGGGCGCCAATTGAAACTAGGCCTTCGACTAGCTCAGGACTCCAGCCAATCTCAGGTTCGGCTCGTCGTAGCTAGGAAATACTTACCAACATGTTCGGAATGAAGTTCATATTTCTCATAGGCGTCCAACGCCAAACGTTGTTGAATCTTTTTCAACTCATCCTCCAGTGGAAGCTTCGGAATGGAAAGCATACGATTTTTTATGTAGGCAACGCAGGATAGTCTAATAATTGCTTTTTTCAAAACTTCTTTGCGGTTCCCGGTGGCAAACGGAATACACAGAATGGTTTCGCTATCAACTTTGATCAACTTTGCAGGCATCATGAAGCGTTACACAATCTACTAGTAAATTTTTCTAGTATTTTTTCTTTATCGACCATAGAGTCAGGGCCGTAGGAAGAACCGACTCATGGGGGGGGTTTTGGTGACTTATTTTTATCTATGATTTATTGCCCAATACTGCACGAAAACAAAAAAAAAACAAATTAGGTGTGTGACTATATGATTATTTATTTTTAAGTACTCTGATATTAAAAATTTTTGTATTAAAAAAAAAAAGTAGGAAATAATTATCATTAGATTTTCGGATCAAATTTGCTTGATGAAAAACCTGATCCTAACGGTGTGTTCGTAAATTGATTTTATCTATTGAAGTGTTTTTTCGTATCGATGCTGGCGTTCGTAAATTTAATAATGAAACCTCATTCTACTAAATTTAACACAACACTGACCCTTACTCAAATATATGAAATTAGCAAAATTTTGACTATTGGTTTCTGAAACATAAAATGTCGAATTTTGGGCGTCCTTAATATGTTAATAAGGTAAGAATGTTTTTTTAACAGCAAATATTTTTCATAAAGAAGAATCAATTCCATAATGAAAATCGTGTGTATGATTTTTAAAATGAAATTAGGGGTTTTCGGATAAAACAAATAACTTAAAATGAACCTTTTATTTGTGATTTTCAGCTGAACTGTGCTTAGAAAATAATTTTGATTGAAAATTTGAAATCTCGAAATTGAATTGACTAGCAATCTTAACACATTAAGTACCGCGAAGAAATCTATGACGAGAAACACCGAAATTCAGCATTCTATATCTCAAAAACCGTTGGATTAAATTTTACAAATTTAGCATTTTTAAGTTACGGTAAATCTTGTTTTCAGTTTTTTCAAAAAAAAAATTGCAATTAAATTCAGTCCATTTGAGCTTTACTTCAAAGTGTAAAAAGCACACTTTTGCAAGTGAAAAAACGAGATATCTCGTATTTAGTCCGCCATGTGATAAATTCATGATCTATGGAATTCCTCAATAATTTATGTTGAATGTAAAATTTATTTACCAACTGGTTTTTTTTCTGAATTTTTAACCTGCATTCCGAATCTTAATTCTGAACCTGAATTCAAAAATTGCAAAATTTGAATCTGTATCCGAATTTCCATACGATTTCTGAAATGTACAAAAAATTCGATTTTCCAAATCTAATTCCAGATCAGAATTTTATGAGCCTAGTTTTTGAGCTCTCATTCAAGAATCTATAATTTATATTCTGTAGTTTAGGTTTAATCTATATTTTTGTGAATCAGCATTAAAATATTAATTTGCAATGATCTGAATCTGATTTTTTAATTTTGGATTGCCATTTTGAAGCTTTAAATGTTTGAATTTTATGTATGAATCAAGTTTAAGAACTTCGAATTTAAATATTTCTCTTTTTTCATATTCGGAAAACTATTATCAAAATAGTGAAAATGCATATAATCTCGAAAAGCGTGATTCAAATTTGATGTGAAATGCAAAACCAAATTTGAACCAGAATTTCAAAGCAGCTTTTATTTCTAACTTCTTATGATTATCAAACTGAAAATCCATAATTCTAAACTGGATACAGAATCCGAAATACGAAAATAGGAATACAATTTTGGTTATGGGAATTATGGAATCAGAACCTACGAAATGGGTTTAATTTAATTTAAAATTTAATATTCAGACCTGAATTTATATGAACAAGTAAGAAAATTTTGAAAAAGTGGGATGGATTTTTGAGGTCTCGGCATTAGTTTTTATTCGAGATTGATAATCTTGATTCACCTTACTCTATTATTATAATTTGGTTCTGAATTTAAAATTTGGTGTGAAGAGTAGAATACCTCGCATGCTTTTTTGGATCCTCATGGGGGGGGTTTAACCCCCAAACCCCCCCCCCCCCCCCGTTCCTACGGCCATGCATAGAGTTATCACAGAGAACCAGATAATGGGCCCCGAACAAAAATGTGTCGAATCCGTGTGTAAGAATTTATATTGTAGGCCATTTTAAAACCGTTAAAATAGGCCTGAAAACAACACCAACTAGTGGCTCTTAGCTGAATAACTCAACTGTTTTTGTCGATTTGGTTTGTCAACATTTGAGAACACTCAAAAGTAAATAATCAAAAATTGACTTCCAGATCGCCCCAAAACAGAGTTCAGATCAGCTAGTCTTCTTACTTTAAGGGTGTAGAAAAAACAGCAAAATAAAGATGGAAACTTCATCAACATGCTCTAAAAACGAAATCTTTTTTTGAGATTTTGACATTTCGCAGTTCCTGTTTTGATTCCTTGATTCTCAACTCTACACGTTGAGGAAACAAAGCAAACATTTGGGTCTTCATTAAATTTTCAGTTACACAGATTTAGCAATAATTCTCAGTCCAATTTTGGGATATTAAAAATATGAAAAAGAATTTGGTTGGTTAGAAATAAGATGTTTAAAGTATGAAATAATGAAAAATCAATCGATTTGTTTGTAAATCCAGCTGAAAACCAAAATATTGGAATAAATGGATTTGAAATTAAGAGTTAAAAAATCCGACGTAATTTTTATTGCTCGGAAATACCATATCGTAAAAAATTAGAATAGTTCAGCCATTTACGTTTACCGAAGAATTTTCCTACATTGGAATCTTCAGTCCCTGAATTGTGTCTGTTTTATATGTGCATTTGTTTACAGCTTCCGATTAAAAGAGCTTCCAGACATTCGAATCCTTTAGAAGATTCCACATTTGGACATTCGATGGGATTTTTTGATTCAATTAGAAGCTCCGCCCCAGAATATTCAATGCAAAGTGGGTTGGTCCAGAAGAAATGTGTTGAAAAAAGTGGTTTAAAAACACGTTGAAACATTTCAATAAAAAATTATCCCTTTCGAACTTTTTTAAAAATTTTAACTTTCTGTTCATTCCTTGAGACATTTCCGTCAAGAATCCAAAAAATGCGTCAAAAAATGTCTACAAGTTTGCAGTGTGGAAAGAGGAGGGACCAAGGGAGTGCTTTATTTATTTTGTTGTACAGTTTAAAACTTATTCACTAAACAGGGCTTCCATACAAGTTTGTTGGCATGAATCGAAAACTTAAATATCCAGCAAAAAGAATCATATCTTGTAAGATAAGTTTTTTGCGTACGAATACGAATTGCGTACGAGACCCTCCCTTATTTTTGGGTGGAGTCGAAATGAAAGACAAGTCTTCATTCATATTATATTTGTCATAATTTTAAAACTTATCAGCTTAAACGTTTGTTTCTAAACTCTATGTTTCGTCATTTAGATACTAAAATTATTTTTATAGCAGTTCGTGAGCACTTTTCGCTTTGAAGGAGGGAAAGGGCGGGAAGTCCATATCATAACATACATTTTGAAATCTTTTTAAAATCTATGCTGCTTATAAAAACAGAGCAAAAGTTTCCGATCTTGAAAAACAAGTTTAGCGATCAATTTTATGAAAATATTATGAAATCATCTTTGTACTGAAATTCTAAACTCCAGTTGCAGCTCTCTTTTTGAAGCGTTACCTTCTTATTTATGTTGAAATTTGATTTGAAATGCTGCGTAAGAAATAAAATTCAATTTTAAATATGGCAACAAATTTATTTAACTTATTTTTGGAAGGTGTACCAAAGAACAACGAGTCAGCTAGTTATTGATATTAATATCAGATTGAAAATACTACAGTGTGCATGTAGCCCAACAAACCATTGAATATTAATAATTTTAAAAAATATATCGCCATAAACTTTATACAAAGTATGTATTGCTATTACCAACACACAAAATTTCGATTTGAGTTCTATTAACTATCTGTTGGTAAACAATCTAAAACTGATTTATGATCACTATTTTGATAATTTCTAGTCAAGATCTGAATGTTTCCAGATAGATGTTGTATCTTTTTAAGAGGCACTTTGTGGTGTAAACAAAAGTCTAGGTTTAAGTTTATTTTTGAAGCGTAGTTTGGCCCTTTGGCCTACAAGTTACCCAGAAACAACTAATTACAATGTTGCTCCGGGATGACGTTTAAAGTGAAAGAAAACCACCCACCATACAGTCAGCCATCAAATGTTTGACAGTAATGGCTGTCGGATTGGCTAGACGCATGTCTTACATATGCTCAAACATGGCTATCGTTACTATATAGTTAGCCTGCGCTGCGCATACATACATGGGGTCCAAAATCAGAAGACGACGCACTGCCGCAGCACCGGAAGACGACCCTCTTGGGCCATTCGGTGTTTATGTTTCGAGCCCTTGAGCTCTGCGTTGTTGATGGAATCGATCGCATCGAGGCAACACAAGGAAGAGCCCACACGGTTGAAAGCTTCCTTTCGCTTTTTTACTTTGCTCATTTTTTTCCATTTCGAAAAGTTCGTTTGACCATGCTAATAAACTCTTTCAAGTTTCAATATTGACTTTAATAGGCCAATAGAGCATACTTCCCTGTTGGGTTGTTTTATAAGTTGGAGGTTTTTTCCCCTTGCTTTTCAATATGCTAATTGCAGCTCCGAGGAAGACTGTTGGTATTATTTTTTTCCTATAATGCTAGGTTTATTAGTGAAGAGGTGGAAGTTTCATTACCGCGCAACGGGTCCATTCAAATCAATTTCGAAATTTTTCAATCAACTTTAAAGCTAATTTTGGGTCTACTTTGAAGTCGATCCTTTAGTTAATAATGGGCAGGACTTAATTGAAAACTGAAGCACTTTTCCGTAACAAAAGACTGACAGTTTTATCTGATTCTTCATGCAATAAGTCTTAAAATAAGCCTTTCGCTTTCATTTCTGAACAGCTGATTGAATATTCACTAAAACGCGAGTAATCAACAATAATCAACAAATGGCGGGAATGGAGACAAAAAAAAAGAACTTACAGGCGACCCCCTTGTTAAGATTCATTCAACCGTGAACCATCACACACATTTACTTTAACAAAAAAACTGAAAGAGTCAAACGAAACCCACTCAGGCCTGCTCAAGTCTTGTTTAGTTTGATTCTTTCATTCAATTATCCATTCATAAGATAGTCAACGAATGAAGAGAGAGCACTAAAAAAACAAAATACCCCTCTAAACACTAGCAGTAGAAGCTAGCCATCGAGCCTTTCTCTTTCATTTGAATAATGATTATCCAAAAGGCACACGAGCGAACGAATGAAGAAGCTCTTTGATGCCCCAATCGATCGCTGCCTGGCTGTGCGATAGCATTTCATCACTCCATTTTTTTTGTTTCTCGTTAATCAAATGCAAAAATTCCGTTCGTTATGATTTGGTTGTTTTTCCCTGGTTGTCATCGGCTTCTTTATTTCACCTGCCAAGTAGCTATGATAACGCTTACGTAAGCTGATTGGGTGGCATTCTTTTGCCCCGGGGTTACGTCTTTGATAATAATGATAATAAAATCTTTGACGACCGACAGGGACCGAAAACAGCACGAACACAGTAAGTGCAACACAATTTGATGACACGGCACATCCGAAACGAAACTGTGCTGTGTCTGTGTTGATC
The DNA here is from genome assembly GCF_029784155.1 of Uranotaenia lowii. Lineage (NCBI taxonomy): Eukaryota > Metazoa > Arthropoda > Insecta > Diptera > Culicidae > Uranotaenia > Uranotaenia lowii. The sequence continues at coordinate 307,878,078 of NC_073693.1, read as the reverse complement.
TTCTTTTGTTGCGTGTCGGCCGCAACACAGCACAGTACTGCATGCGACACAAAATCCGACACAGTTGACGACACAGTGTGTTCGTGTGCCGGTCCCGAAACGATGAGATTTTAATTGTTGCAAATCTGCCAGCAGGCGAACTGGATAGATTTTTTTCGTTTGCTTTCAAGCTTCTTTCTCGACACAATGTGAGTGAAGAACTTCGCCATGTGAAATACGGAGAAATGCTGTCCAATCAAGCGCGACGGGTTAAAATAGCCTTTCTCGTAAAACACACTGTGTTGCGTGCTAAGCACAACTGTGTTCTTCTCGACACGACACAACTGGGAACTGTGTCGTGTTGATTTGATGCAGCACAACACAATTGAAGTGCTGTGCCAAACCGAAGTGTCGCACACGAAAATTTATGTGTCAGCACTCCAGGATTTGTGTTGCACGATATGTACTGTGCTGTGTTTGTGTTTTTTGTCGGTCCCTGACGACCGATAGTTAAAAAATGACACTCGTTCTACCGCTTGAATTTTAAAAGAATATAGATCTTTAAATAGTTCGTAACAAACAAATTTTGAGTTAATTTGCATTCTGTGATTTACAGTAATAGAAGGAAATAATATTTCACTCTTTACCAAAGACAGACAGATAGGACAGGAGAGCTGGCACCCCTGGC
>NC_073693.1:307851349-307876911 GCF_029784155.1 Uranotaenia lowii | reverse complement strand
GTGAAAATCAGAAATAAAAACAAAAAAAATGAGTTGATCTCACCAGAAACTCCATCAGTATTTTTGAACCGGTGATTCCTGTTCTCCTTCTCCGGTAACATCCCATTCTCCAATTTCTACTTCGTACCCCAAATTTGTTCTCGAGTTCATCGCTAGCTTTGCAATCAACGTTCCTGGAAACGTACTTTTCTTTGAGTTTTTTATCTGATTCAACATTATCAATATTTTGAAAAAAAAAAACAAAACAAAAATCGCCGAATACTTAAAAAAATCATCGATTAACATACGTTTCGTAAACAATTACATCTTGAAATATTTAATTTAAAAATTCAACATCCTTTTTCTGAACTTAATCCAAGACTTAATCAAATATTCAGTATTTAAAAAGTACATTATATAACTTTTATTTTTTTTTTATTTTTTTATTATTAACAATTTTCTAGCAGTTGGATTAGTCTGAAGACTGTTGTCAACTGCTCAAATTGGAGATTTCCGGATGTGCACGTGAATAACACTTCGTTTCCTTTGCCTTCTTCGGGGGTGGATGCTTAGGGTGGCCGGCTGGTGATCTTCACATTTCTACTTTGCAACTGGTGTAGGATTGGTTAGGGTAGGAAGATGGTATGATGTTAGGAATGCAAAGCTAGAGGATAATTTTCTATCCTTTTTGCTCCCAAGAGTCCGTGTATGTAGGTTTTACCGCGCCTACGTCGCGTTGCTTTTGGTGATTGTCTTGGGTGTGCTATGCATATAATTATGTATTGTTACGGCGAAGCAAAGAGACATCGAACCCCCCGACTAACCAAACTATCTTTATACCGTAAGGCTTCGACAAGGTAGGTTGATGCCTCTAAGCTGAGTTTTCTTAAGGTGGGTTGAAGAGAAAAGATTTGAGATTTTTCTTGAATGTGTCTAAATTCCTAGTATTCTTAATTTCCAACGGAAGTGAATTAAATAAATTTATTCCACGATGTACTAAGCTGTTTTGTGCAAATTGTGTTCTTGTTCTAGTAATGTAGCGCCGATGTGGTCTAGTGGATAGGCTGGCGCGAGTCTGGTACGCCAGGCGTACTGGGTTCGATTCCCGGTATCGGCAAGAAAAACTTTTGGGTTCGAATCCCATAAGCGGGCCGACAGGTAAGATGTGTTTCATTACATAACTGACTATGAAATTGGAATGTTCAATCAGTTGCCAGCTGGCCAGGTATATACACGGATGCCGGAATACCTGTAAGTAAACTAGCCCACCTGATTGATTCGTTCTTCCAAAATATACCTACATCAACACACGCAATACATTCACCACATAACAGTTCATACGAAGCCATGGGGTCCGGGTATGGTGGCGCGCTGCATTGGAGATTTGTCGAACCTAATAATCTAAGAAATGTATGTGAACCCATACTTTGGCAGAAACTGCGGTGAATCCGTGCACCCATGGTGGATTACCAACATACATACATACAATTGTGTTTTTGTTCTAGTAATGAAAAAATTCACGTTTCCAGCGCTTCTCGTATTTCTAGCATGGATGTTGTTAATATAAATAAGTTCAAGGTTAGACTTCAGGAGATTTTTAAAGATTTTATAGAAAAAACGTTAACGTTTCAAATTTATTAAGCATTTTTAGAGGAAGCAATTTTGAATTGTATAACAATCTAGTGGAAAATAAGCTGGATAACCTTCTAACAAATTTTATAGCTTTATTTTGAAGAATTTTCAGGGGTTGCAAACGTATTTCAGCTGCACAACCCCAAATGAAGTTCATGTAAATAAGGTGGGATTGGATATACGCATAATAAATTTTCCAAGCTGATGTTTCATTAATATATTGACGTGCTCTTCGTAAAGCAAATACGTACGGTGTTATTTTTTTACAAGTCTGAGTTATATATCCGTCCCATTTTAAGTTTTCATCGATACATAGGCCTAGATATTTGATTTGGGACACTTGTTCAATCTGGGTTTCATTTATTGATAATATCAATGGTTTAGAGCGATCTCTCAATGAGAAAATCATGAATTTAGTTTTTTGTAAATTCATAGACAGGTGGTTCATGTAAAAGTACTCTAAAAGAACTTTGATGTCGTTTTCTATTTGAGTTTTCAGGTCATTTAAATTTTCAGTAACGTAAAGTAAAGTTGCGTCGTCTGCATACATTTGAAGTTTCCCATTTAAAGGTAATTGGAAGATGTCGTTTATGTAGATATTAAATAGTAGTGGTCCAAGAACGGAACCTTGGGGTACTCCATATTTAATAGTTTTCGGTGAACTAGAGTTGGATCCTATGTAAACTGATTGAGTTCGATTTGACAGGTACGATTCCATTAACGATAGGGCGATCGTTTCGAAGCCAATTGCGTTCAGTTTTTTCAACAAAATTTTATGATGTACACAATCAAATGCTTTACTAAGATCAATAAACAAGCAAGATACGTTTTTTTTATCATCAAGATTTATAGTTATATCATAAATGAGGTTTGCAACTGCGGATAGGGTGTTTGATTTAGGGACAAAACCGAATTGGTTTTGGTTTATAATTTGATTATTCAGGCAAAATTCTTGAATTTGCTCAAAAAGTACTTTTTCAAATGGTTTTGATAGCGCATTTAATAAAGATATTGGTCTGTAGTTACTCACTAACTGTTTTGAACCTGATTTATAGACGGGTATAACCTTCGCCACTTTGAGCGAATCAGGGAATATTCCTGTGTTAATCGAATGATTCATGAGTTCAGTGTATTTGCTTATGTAGAATGATTCATATTTTTGTAGGAATCGAGGCGAGATTCCATCTATTCCAGATGCGGAATTGCGATTTAAACTATGAATGTGCTTGCTGACATTGTCGATAGATACCTTGGGAAAAGAGAATCTATTCTGTAGCCTATTTAGCTCAGAGATCGGCGCGTTCCAATTTTCCAGAATTGCGTCACATACGTTGATATAGTAATCATTAAAAATTTCACATATTTGATTAGGTTCTTCGAACGGCAATCCATTCACTTCGATTTTGATGGCCGTGGCGTTTTTGACATTGGTTTTTTTGTTAAAAATCAATTCATTAATATGTTACAATAATTTTCTAGGATCATTTATATTACTGTCTATTTTAGACGAATAATAATTTTTCATTAGGTTTTTGATTGACCTGGACAATTCATTTCTTATTTTTTGTAGCTTTCAATCAGAGCGAGATTTTGCTTAGATAGATGATAAAGCTTACGTTTCTTATCAATCAGACTCAAAATTTCATTATTAAGATACGGTTTTTTGAAAGATCGTTTACTTTTGATTTGAATTGTTTTGGTGTTTCGTTCTATCAAAGTTTTATAGTGCGTTATAAATTCATTGAAATTGCATACAAGGTCAATGTTCAAATCAGTAGCACTTATTCTTTCGTGCTCTAGAACTGTCTTGGTAAAAGTATTGAATTTGTTTATGTTAAAGTTATCCAATCCTTTCATTGAAATCATTATTTTATGTTTCCAAAACTTCTAAGATTCACATGGTTTAAAATTCAAAGAACCTGTATTTTTTTTATATGAGACTTAATTCAGAAGTATCCCATAAGGTTAATTAAATGTTGAAAGTTGTGAATATTCATTTCGAGTTTTTATTGCAGTCTTGTATTACAACTTTCAAGTCAAACTGAGAATGAAAAAAAAATGTTGATCAGTTTTGGTAGTTTTGAACAGGTCGTATGAACTGTTTGGCATGTTTATAGAAATTCGCTGTTGAAGTTTCGTGACACTTTCGTCATGTACTACTGCCACGGTGGAGAAAGGGATGAATAACGCGAAAGTGTTCAAATCCCAGAAAAACAAAGAGAAAATAAAACTTTCGTCATGTCGCATAATGGAAAAATATTTTAAAAGTGACCCGCTTCGAGATGTCTGTAATCGGTTCTGACGTGTGATCAGTCTTACACAAAAATGTTCCAAATTGACTGGATATAGCCGCTTTGTTGTCTTACGATAACCGTCCAAGAAGTGCAAGAACTTATTCCAAAACTGTTAGTTATTTTGACTGCCTCAGTAGTGCAAAAATAAAGAAAGTGAAATTCTGTCCAGCCATTGCATTTATCTAACAATAAATTGAACCCGTCTTTCCAGAGTGGCATTGGTTTAATATTAATGAGTTCATATTCGATAACGCCTATTCGTAAACTGGACATTTGAAAATTTGATTTGTAACTATTGAACGGTGAAATATTTTTCACTGTTTCAAGTCAATTTTCAATGTATTTTATTGGATGTCAGTATTTGAAATTTTAAATACTCTTTTGAAGATTTTTTGTTCGAGCTTGTTCGTCTGTTCTCTGTGAGGATAGTTAGAAAGGAGTTTATGCATGCAAGAGGTAAAGAACGGGTATTTTTTTTTTTTTTTCATTTTCGTCATTTCAATTCAGTGGTACAAATCTTTCTCGTTGAAGTAGAAATTCCGAGCTGAAATTTGAGCTGATGTAATTTTCAAGAAGTAAAAGTTCATAAATTCAACTTTAATTCTACGTATATTGTTAAAAAAAAGTGTTTTTAAAGAGTAAGAAACATAATTTTTATTATAGATATCTCATTGAGTCCAAGCAATGTGGACATTAATTTATCTAAGATTTGTACCTTGAATTTACGAAAGAATGTCCTAGATCTGTGAAATAGATGAATTTTGAAGGAAATTTCATTTAAAATTGAAATTTGTACGAAAATTATTTTCTATTTCCCTACATTTATTTTTTTTTAAGCGAAGGTTTTTGTATTTTTAATGTTAAAAAATAGTCAAATTAGTATTTTTGTTTTTTTTTTCAAAATTTCGTTTGGCTGTGAAGTATCTTGAGTTCCAAATTTGAAAAAAATCTTCAAAATTCATCAATCGAACTTCTCTCAAATATGGTTTCCTTTGCTTTTATCTTCAATCCATCCCAATCAGCTGTGGGCCTCTTCAATCCAAAGGTTTGCAAATTCGCTGGCGAGGAAAAAAGCAAGTCTTGTGACGCTTCATTAGCCGGGCAAATTTCATACATTTCTCACGCTACTCCCTCAGGTCTCGGATGGTTGGCTGGTAAGTCTCGGGCTTAAACTGGAAGAATATGAATGAACGGATGGTTGACTGACTGACTGACTAACCGACTGACTGCCCTCGGGGGGAGGACACAGGTTGGAAACCCTCCGGACCCATGCGCAAATTGCAATCTATCTGGAAGCACTTGAAGATCGCTCGCTCGCTCAGCCAGTCGGTAATTGATACGGCACCAGGATCCAGGTCTTTTCCACTTTTTCCACTTCTTCAGTTGGATCGTCTGGGAAGATGGGAACTGAAACTTGATCCATCCTCTCCAAACCGGGGTGTCTCGCTTGCGTCCATCAACATTCCCCGGGACTGGGAGCTCCCCATTTTGAGGAAGTTCTGGGAAAATTGTCTCCTACATGGGATCCCGTTTTCTTCTTATTTTCTTCTTCGACTAATTGCTTCAGGCCCTCGATTGGAATGAATCGATTAGATTCTCTATATGGTTATCGGGAATAGTGGAGTAGACTGAAGTTGAGTATGGAAATCGATTCCCGGGAATTCGTTCTCTTCCTGGTTGAATAATAAATAATTGCTAGGAGCACAATAACTGAGTAATATCTTCTGAAATTTTTGAGATTAGGATTTGCATTAAGGAAAAAAGTTCAATTCAAGAAAAAATAATCTTTTGGCTCGTTATACGCCGATGGTCTAACTGTTTTGAAAATCATCTTCTGTTTTTTAAATTACACCCAGCTGAGTAACAATTTGTCAGACGTATAATTTCGGATGAAAACAAACCCCACTTATTTAAAATTTAAAATAAATGATTGCCTCTCGTCCAGCACACTTATCATAATCCCAGCCACAAATGATCTAATCGGCCCCCGCGGAATGAGCAATGACTCAATAATAATGACTCGGATCTTTTGAACTTGGCTTTCGGCGGCACAGAAGGTGCAAATTTGAGAAACAGTAAGGTAAAAGAGAAACATGCCCAGACTGCCGGACTAACAAAACAAAACACGTCAATCGATTTCGACCGGCCAATGTTTTCGGGGGGGTTGAAAGTACGATCTTGTTCTCTCCATTCATTATTCCTTTCGGCTCATTATACTTGACCTAGTTCCGATGGTAAAAAATGCTGGTGTTCCACGCTGCGTGATTCAAATTAGCGAGAGATTTGATGAACTTGATCTTCGACTGGGGTAGACAGCTTCCTATGCAGGGATAATTGAGGTTATTTTTTCCGAATATTTTTCGCCATGATGGAATATGGAAGGAAAGTTTCAAGCACAAAAAATCTGTTAGTATTGTTTTGTTTCAGGTAATTTGTGAAATTGGGTAATGCCTTCTGTATGATCTGAAATTAGGTGTATGATTTGTATACATAAGTTTGAAAAAGTCTCATAGATTCGTAATCATAAAGCTTACTTACTCACAGCGTGATTTGTTGCACCTGACTAGAATGTAGATTAAATTTGCTTTCCTATGAATATACTTTTGATTGGTCCAAACAAAGTAAAAGCACTGAAAATCCGGGTACAACTTGACGCGACGGTGGACCACAAAAATAGATGAAATTTCAACTTGTGAAAAAATCGCGCAAAGTAGTCAACTTTGCAAAATTCCAGTAAACTCAATTTTTGTTGCATCACAAATCTAAAGACAACAAAATGTCAGAATTAGAATAAAATTTGTAATGATGTTTTTACAAAAGCTCTACCACCGCTCAAACAATATTTACTAGCAATCTAATGAAAAGTAGGTTGTTCAGACCACTTTTTTTGAACTTTTTGTAACCATTTCATTAAAAAAAAAAATTAAAAAATATTCCTTGGCTTCATAATGTAGACATTAATTTCAGCTTTCATATGCATAAAGCAAATATTTTTCTGGACGTGTAATACATGAACTACAGCAGTTTTTCTGAGGCAAGTTTTTTCGGATTTTTTTTCTTTCATGCTGAATAACGAGAAAACTAGAAGCTTTTGCGGGGCTTGTGATATAGCTCAGTTGGCAAGTCTGTTGTCTCCTGAGCCGATGTCCGCGAGTTCGAGCCCAAGAGCAAACATCGAACACAGTTGTACCGGATAGTTTTTCAATAACGATCCGCCAACTGTAACGTTGATAAAGTCGCGAATGCCATAAAGATGGTAAAACGACTATAATCGAAACAAAAAAAAAAGAAGCTTTTGCTATATATATAATGTTCTAAACATATTTAACTGACATCACAAGGTTTCTATTGATATAAGTTTTATATGAAATTCATAATAATTCAAACGACTTAAATAGATTTTACTTTTGGAGTGTCAAAATGACACTCTAAGTCGGAAAAGGAAGTTTTTTTGTCCAGGCTTTCAGGGTTCGTCCATAAATAAAGTAAAGATGCAATATTAAAGTGCTTTTTAATTCATTTAGGGTACCCGAAGAAATTTTTGTTTTTTGAAGCTTCTGAAAAAAGTTACAAGCCTTCAAACTTGCAAAAGTGTCAAAATGACACTCTAATGCGGATGAGGGTTAACAGGGGTATGTCATTTGGCATTGATAAACATTAAATTCAATTGCCACCACTGCTTGTTCCCCGCGTAGAATTGCATGAAAAGTAGTTTTGCAATACCTCGCTAGGCACTCAGCAGTGATATCAATTTAATTTTTAATTTTTCAATGCCAAAAAACATGCCCCTTAACAACAGCTAATAACATTTTTGTCTAATAAGATACGAAGTTACGATCTTGGATAAAGTTGTTCAACGGAAATTTTTTTTAGAGAATTTTTAAATTGGCACAAAAACAATAAGCAGGCCCGGTTTCACGGGAAAAAATTGTTGATTTTTCAGTACAAAATATTCAATTTTTCCATACATACCAAAAGTTCGAATTTACCCTTGTAAACGTTAATTAAAAATTCTGAAAAAAAAATCATGGATGAGTTTTGAACCAAAAAGACGGTTTTAAGAATCAAAGGTTTGAGAAATTCAAAAATCTCTTTATATCGACTTAGTCTCAATTTCTGTGAAAATTGTGTAGATGTTTTTTAACCATCGAGCATTTCATCAGGCAGCAACGGAATTCCTGCTTTTGACAGTTTGCAGATATGTTTTGAGTTTGTTAGTGAGTCTACTGGTTACTTTACGTTTTTAAATTTAGATTTATTCTCCAATGAAGAGAAATTTAATCATTCCTTCTCCATCACTTGAGACAGTTTGTTAAAAAAAACATAAAAAAACGGTGATTCTTGTTTTGTGCTTAAAAAATAAAAAAAAACTATATAATCATCAAAATCATTTAAATTTGTAAAAAAAAATCACCGAATCATATCAACATCATAATTAAATCAATACTTTTACAACAACTTCAACCATTCCTAACTTGAATTCTATTTCAACAACTTCGTTTATCCATCCAAATTTTATAACTTTTGCAAATATTGTAAAATCTCGAAAGTTTGCTGTGAAAATTTTCCACAGCAGTTATTTTTAATAAGCTTTATGAAATTAAAACCAACTTCAAATATATTTTAATTGGCATCTTGCTTTGTATTTGTGTACAAGTACATCAATAATGAAAATCTAAACAGAATTTACTGTTCGGTAGTAGAATTGAACTAGAATCGGTATAGTACTGACAAATCTCCCAGAAGAATGATTTTTTTCCAACTTTTTAACTTTTAAAAAGTGCAATGATTAATTATCAAAGCAGGTAAAAACACTATTTTTTCGTGCTTCGTAGAGTGTTTGCAGCAAAACTAACTTTATGTTATATCCAATAATCTAATAACGTATTCGTTTTTATCCAGTTTTGCACATTTTGCTGTCATTTGTAGTAGTTTATGCGCTCAGTTTTGCATCCGTTATGCTCCAGATTTGATCTGACGGGCGAACACTGAAGATTCGCGTGTGAGCCAGTGAGGTAGCAATACATCCCGCTTAATAAAATAAATGCTTGGAATGCTTGAAAGAATGCTTGGATTCCAAGCATTCTTCAAGCATTCCTCCCATTGAATTCAAGCATTAAATGGCCCAACCGATTCTACTTGAAATGGTTTTCCCGGTTCAGAATGACAGCTTTCGCACACATGCAAGTTTTTATTTCTCAAAATTGTGTGCATTAGTGTGAGTATAGCAATGTTGCCAGTTTTTTTTTTATTTATACTACATTGTAAATTTTCAATATTTTTAAAGCGACACCAATCAGGAGTTTAAAAAAAAACCTATAGCTGTCATGATCATAGATTTATTAATAATTTTAATTCCGAGTATAATATTTTACACAAATACATAATTTGTTATTTGTTTCAGCTAGTACAATTAACTGTTGTCATGAATTTTGAGTACCTCCACGGTGGTCCACCAGCTAGAATCCTATTCTTCTTTTCTCGCTCTTAGAATGCCGGGACGCAACTGGATTTTCCACCTAAAATACAAAAAGAAATCAGAACCGAAGGACTATTTTCAAACGATCGACAATTTACCTTTTTGCCTTTCTAACAGAAAGGTTTGGTTATCGGTCGATTTGAGAGATCATTAATTATGGGTCTTAGACATACCTTTATAGGTACCTATCGACTCAGCTCGACGAGTTCTGTTGATGTCCGTGGATTTGTATGTGCCATTTTAAAAATGTCTAGAACGTTTTTGCGAAACTGGGCTGCACAATTAAAATGATTTTAGTCTCAAAAGAATGCATTTTTTTTTCTACACAACCCTTTCAAAAACGGGAAAAAAACAAAATAGTTGAAACCGTTTTCTTTACCAAATACATATCATACTTATTATGGCATAAAAAAAAGTTGCTAGTGGCGCCTCGAAGCAGCAGCACCAGCAATCATTTATAAATTGAAGATAATCAAAATAAAAAAATAATATTTTTATTAACTCGAGAATTGAACCAAAACCCTTCAGATCCCAAGTTGCAAGCGCTATCCAATAAACCATCGGCACGCTTGATTGAAAGCGGCTCAAACTCAAATAGGTAAAAGGCATTACTAAGACGCACCGTGGTCTGGGCAGTTTCTCAGTCTGCTGGGGCAAATACGGCAACAGTGTTTATATCTTACACTTCTTGCTTTTCAATGCAGCAAATGGCGGATGGGCGTTTCCTTCAGAGTCCGCCATGCCTATAGACATTATAATTTCATTTATGAAATTATAGTGTCTAAAGCCATGCCGGGTGTCAACAAAATGCAGAGCCGTACAGGAAACTGCGTTGGGGGGGAATTTATATGAAGATCTTATGACCCTCGTTTTTTTTACTCGTGTTGAAGAATGAATTTATGTTTTTTTTTCATTTCTACATACTCATACATAATTTAGATTCAATTTCAGATGCAGAATTCAGATTCAGTTTTCAAATTCAGGATACAGGTTTAGGAATCAGAATTCAGGATTCAAAATTCAGAATTCAAAATTCAGATTCAGAACTCATATTCAGATTCAGAATTTAGATTCAGAATTCAGATTCAGAATTCAGATTAAGAATTCAGATTCAGAATTCAGATTCAGAATTCAGATTCAGAATTCAGATTCAGAATTCAGATTCAGAATTCAGATTCAGAATTCAGATTCAGAATTCAGATTCAGAATTCAGATTCAGAATTCAGATTCAGAATTCAGATTCAGAATTCAGATTCAGAATTCAGATTCAGAATTCAGATTCAGAATTCAGATTCAGAATTCAGATTCAGAATTCAGATTCAGAATTCAGATTCAGAATTCAGATTCAGAATTCAGATTCAGAATTCAGATTCAGAATTCAGATTCAGAATTCAGATTCAGAATTCAGATTCAGAATTCAGATTCAGAATTCAGATTCAGAATTCAGATTCAGAATTCAGATTCAGAATTCAGATTCAGAATTCAGATTCAGAATTCAGATTCAGAATTCAGATTCAGAATTCAGATTCAGAATTCAGATTCAGATTCAGAATTCAGATTCAGAATTCAGATTCAGAATTCAGATTCAGAATTCAGATTCAGAATTCAGATTCAGAATTCAGATTCAGAATTCAGATTCAGAATTCAGATTCAGAATTCAGATTCAGAATTCAGATTCAGAATTCAGAATCAGAATTCAGATTCAGAATTCAGATTCAGAATTCAGATTCAGAATTCAGAATCAGAATTCAGATTCAGAATTCAGATTCAGAATTTTTGTAAATTTATTTTCGGCATATCGGTGAAAAATTTAGATTCATGGAGAAAGAATATCAGAATTAAAAATTGATGAAGCTGGATGTTGCGAGGTAAAGTATGGTGTACGTTAATAAATTTTCCTTGCAAAAATGTTCTTTCGCTCTTTTCATCATCCGTAAAATTTCTCCTCACTTTATCAATTTTCAATTCTGGAATTGTTTCTCCAAGAATACCAATTTGCACAGTTTTTGATAAATTTGCGATGACTTAAAGATCATTACGCATGAAAACACGATTTTGTTTTGTGAAAACTTTTTTTCACAATTTTTCTGAAATTAAGTTTGCTGCATACTTTTAGGGGTAAAACCATACTATTAAAAGTTGTAAAATCCGAAATCATAAAAAAAAATTTGGATGAAAGAAATTTCAATGTTGAAAACCGTGTGATGCAAAACAATCAAAATGAGATTTACAAGATTAAGAATTCAGATTCAGAATTCAGATTCAGAATTCAGATTCAGAATTCAGATTCAGAATTCAGATTCAGAATTCAGATTCAGAATTCAGATTCAGAATTCAGATTCAGAATTCAGATTCAGAATTCAGATTCAGAATTCAGATTCAGAATTCAGATTCAGAATTCAGATTCAGAATTCAGATTCAGAATTCAGATTCAGAATTCAGATTCAGAATTCAGATTCAGAATTCAGATCCAGAATTCAGATTCAGAATTCATATTCAGAATTCAGATTCAGAATTCAGATTCAGAATTCCGATTCAGAATTCAGATTCAGAATTCAGATTCAGAATTCAGATTCAGAATTCAGATTCAGAATTCAGATTCAGAATTCAGATTCAGAATTCAGATTCAGAATTCAGATTCAGAATTCAGATTCAGAATTCAGATTCAGAATTTAGATTCAGAATTCAGATTCAGAATTCAGATTCAGAATTCAGATTCAGAATTCAGATTCAGAATTCAGATTCAGAATTCAGATTCAGAATTAAGATTCAGAATTCAGATTCAGAATTCAGAATTCAGATTCAGAATTCAGATTCAGAATTCAGATTCAGAACTCAGATTCAGAATTCAGATTCAGAATTCAGATTCAGAATTCAGATTCAGAATTCAGATTCAGAATTCAGATTCAGAATACAGATTTAGAATTCAAATTCAGAGTTCAGATTCAGAATTCAGATTGAGAATTCAGATTTAGAATTCTGATTAAGAATTTGGATTAAAGATCAACCTGGAATTTGAAATTGGAACTTATATTCAAATATTAGACTAAGTGTTGTAACTCAAAATTCAAACTTTAGAATCAGAATAAGATTTCAGATTTAGTTTACAGAATGAGATTAATCATTTAATAGTCATATTACTTTCCCCTCCTTTTGTGGGAATTTTTCCTCTATGCATGGTTGAGCTCTAAAAAAGGTATCATGCTAGGGCACGCGTCACGGCTATCCATCAATATTGTAGTTGGTTTTACTTATTCAGTAAAAAAAAGCATAAAAAAACAGTAAGATTCGAACCGTGACCAGCAACGTGAAAGTTCTGGTTGCTACCACGGCACCATTTCAGCGTGTTATAAATCTTGGAAATTCTACTGTTTAAATACCATTCTTTCCATACATAAAATGAGCTCCTTACATACCAGTTCGCTTTTCCCCAAAAAAACGTATCAGGCATCATTTTTTTATATTGAGATTGGAATTTTTCGTGTTTGAATATCTGAAATCATACTTATATGATTCAGAGGGAAGGAATCTATCATGTATATTCTATATTATTTTATATATTTCCAAATATAATTTAAACTCTGTTAGAAAGGCTCCAATCCACTGTTAAGTGTATTAAATCGGGTTTTTAAATTACAGCTTTCAGAAAGGTTGCACGTTTAGAAGCTGGTATCCTTAAGCCCTCTCCTGGGCCGGAATCCATTCCCATCGGAGGTTTTCTGGAGGAATTTTATCAAATTATCTGGCCATCACCAGCTTTCAACGCGAGCACTTCGGCAGGATGAAGTTAAACATTGGTATCTCCTTCCTGGGTCAGAATCCGATTCGATCGGATTTGAAGGAAGTTGGGTGGAGCAACTCCTCTGGAACTCCCCGCGCGAAAATTTTGAGTTCGATGTAAGCTGATGTTCCCTCCTGGGCCCGAACACGTACCGATAGGAACTTCCATAGCTTGCAAAAAGCTGCTGAAATGAAAGGCATAATTACTCGACATGATTATCAAAAATAAGAAATTACTTACCATTTCAACTCCTTCTACTGGTCGTGAAAAAAATGACCGTTGGAAAAAGTTTTCAGCTTTCGTTAGGTCAGTGTTGCCAGATCAATTGATTTATCAATTTTTTATGTCACTAATACTAATAACCGAAAAGCCGTTAAAATTGAAAATCATTGTTTTATAGGAATCTGATTCAAGTTGTGTTTATATACACTCATGATTGAATAGGTGTATGTGTGCAATCGGTACAATCAGCTGACTAGGCTGATGTACGTTTAGAGTTAAATACCTCAATTTATGCAACTAAACACAGCCCTACGCGCGGAATTGTGCGCTCAAGGTTTTAAAAGGGCCTGGGGGCACTGACGACGAATTATGTTCGTTCTTGTATGGTAAACCTCAAAACTGAGCAAATGGAGAAAACGAATACGGTGTTAGTATCATATTTTCAATGTCATATGACCTATAATGGGAATGATGCTTTTTACAGTCTGGGCTGGCCATACTGAGCTGTTCGATTATTTCAACAACATCTCTGCCACTTTCTTATACGTTTATGATTTATGTGTAAGGATTTTAGTGTCCAGTGCTTAGCTTCCGATATAAAAATTGTATAAATCATGTTAATATTATTTTTTAACCACTTTTTGTGATCCCAAACACAGGGACTGAAACCTTCTACTATTGGCATTGACTATGCTTTACAATGATCTTTAATCGAAAAGTTAATAAGTTATGTAGTATATGACCAGGCTGTAAAAGCAAAACTTCCATTATTGGTTCTATCACATTAACAATATGATACCAAGATAATTGGATATAACATGAAGTCAGTTTTGCAGCAAACACTCTACAAAGCACAAAAAATAGTGTTCTTACCTGCTTTGATAAGTATTTTTGTTTCCATGTTGTTAGAAGTGCGCGTTACCTCCATATGTGAGTGCTGTTGTTCGACCATTGTTTGTTTTCGAATTAAAAAAAAGAGATTTTTTGTCATTATTTCTTTCATAACTCTTCGAGGAATTGTTGGCCTACTTTGGTGTCTTCAGATAAAAGTTGCATCATAAATTGAGCTATACAATGGTATTTTTTGCAAAATATTCGGTGATGCAGACGGTACTTCTAGACGCAATTTAAAGTTGATTTACACTTTTTCATGTTGAAGGTCTTAAATTGATTTTTTTAACTATTTTATTTGGAAAGCTGATAAAATTTCAATGCATTTGATGTGCTATTTTATAATTTACGTTGAATAATAACAGAGTTATGTAGCTTTGAAATATGGTTATTTTTTATTTACAAAGAAATCTAACCGAAGCTAACTCGAAAAATAAAAATGTTAGAAATCTGAAAAAATACATGAATTTTGAAGTCGTAAAAATGAACCAAATTTTCAATTTTGGAGACGATCTGAAGACTCCCGGCGCAAATTGTCAGATAATAAAAAAATCCTCATATACTAATTCAATTCAAATACCAAACTGAACTGTTCAAAAGGTTGCTCTTCCTCCCTAGATGCATGCAGCACTGAACCCTTTATTTCTTGATTTTAGTGTAACATTAACCTTGATTAACTAAGTCTGTCCATAATTGTGAACTCCAGCGCCCTCAAATCGTTACGACATACACCAGACCGTGAAACTAGAACGTTTATCGCGCGTTTCACCTGCATTGGTGCATTGGGGACCGCAATTGCTAGTTATCCGGAGAAGATACCCGGTAATAAATCTTTACAACTGGAACATCTCGACACTTTTTTCACTTGTGATCTTTTGGCATGAATGGGACAGGAACACACCTCAAGCGTCTGACCGCTTGCCTGTACATTGTCTCGAATCAAGTGGTTCAATTTTCCCACACAAAATTGTCGGTCGGTCATAAACAAATAAAGAGCCGCAGGTTGGTATGTAATTCAGATCGGAAACACATCTACATCTGGGTGGCAAACCGCACAAAGTGTCTTACGCGCAGCAGACTTAATTACTTCTTGTGACCACTAACAACTAGACAACTAGGAGGTATGTGAAAAGAATCTCACGAACATTTGTCCCAGGAGGGGGGAAAAGGTCGAACAATAAAACACACTACAAGCTACAAGAACTTGTGTTTTCCTGAGAATTACTTACTCAAACTTGACTGAGGGGCCTAAGGTGGGACCCATTGGATTCCGCCCTATCGGACAAAGCTAGACTAAATTTTTCCCTCAGGGGGGCTAAGAATGTAGGATGTTTCAAGTCGCTTAACTAGAAGGTGATCATTAAAAGCTTGTAAGTGATACTGATACCGCTTGCTGACTGAACTTCACAAGACTACAATGAATGAATGAATGAATGGTTGCATATCTAAGCAACATTGGCGGAAGGATGTAGAGCGCCTGTATCAGTAGCACACGCATCAGATAAAGCAATTAATCGTGAAACATGTTCGCTCCAGATCGTCGAACGGAATTTTCTGTCGTACTACCTGAAACTATGTCTTGGAAGTCACTGGGAACCGTTTACCGCACATGACTTAGGCCAGTTCACGTTTGGTGCTACTCATTCATATTTCAAAAGTGGATTCACTCAACAAAAGCAATCAATCTCGATTGAGAAAATTGAAACCCCAAGGGCAGATGGAAGTTTCGATGCATTCCTACCATTGCCCCTTCCCACCAGCTGTGATTCCGAAAATTCCGC
Source organism: Uranotaenia lowii (assembly GCF_029784155.1). NCBI lineage: Eukaryota > Metazoa > Arthropoda > Insecta > Diptera > Culicidae > Uranotaenia > Uranotaenia lowii. Next base: position 307,860,852 of record NC_073693.1, on the reverse strand, counting down.
CAAATTGTGCGGAAATGAATTTGACACTCTCTCACCGGTAGATATTTCTTTGGTTGATGTCTCAGGGTTGCTAATTGCTTTCCGATGCTTTCGTGTCGACTTTGTGGCTTCAAAGCGGGTGACGACTTCATAAGACGGATCCGATTTGATCTTGAAACTTGAAAGAACCGCACCAGACCGCAAAATTTTCAAGAGCCGATCCGAAGACAGCTCCGTAGGAAGGAAGTGGCGGGAGACTTACCTGAAATGAGAAGGAAAGCAACACAAGAAAACGTTATTAGACAATGACTTAATTGGATGGATTAATTGTTTCGGTCTGATATTGAAACGTGAGCATTTATAAGTTGGGATATTGGCACAGTTGAATCGACACAATTAGTTCAAGGGTCTGTTTGATAATTGCCTTCTAATTGATACTTAATCATGGCTAATCTTTTTCCGATGAAACTGAATCAATCAAACACAAATTTCTAAATACCGTACGTTAAGTAACGTTTAGGCATTGTTAATAAATTAAATAATGGGAATAAATTATCATCACGCAACTGTCTCTTTATTTGTATCATACTCAAACGATTTTGCCATATTGATTTGTCGAATGTCGTGAGCAGACTGTTAATAATGCATGAAACTTTAAAGTCTCTAAGTGTGGAGTAAGGATGCTAGAGTGCCCGGATATTTAATACAAAATTTGAGAAAAATTCAGTCCGACTTGGATGTCCGGATACAAAGTGAAAATGTCCGGCTTTAATGATTTATTGATCGCAAGAAATTGTTCATGAAAAAAATTGCTGAGAACATCATCTACTAGACTAAATCTGCATAAAACCTTCTTAAACATTCAGAAAACCTTTTCAAACAGTCGTTAACAATGTGATAACAAATATGATCGTTTTCTATTCCTGCACAGAAATAAGGACAAAATTTTAGCAGTAAGTACAACATTATAAACTTTAAGTGAGTTTTTTTCACTGAGAACTTGAAGTGCATTGGAAAGTTAATCAAAAATTTAAAAAAAGAAAAGAGATAGCTATACCATAACCAGAACTTTAAAAAAGCTTAAATCCTCTAAAAAAGCTTAAATCCTATCCTAGCAACGTCATCATGACCAATTTTTAAAAACTCGATAAAATCATTAGGGGAGAATAGAGATAATTGATCCCCTTTTCTTTTATTCATTATATCTTTTAGGAAAAAAATGGCAACTTGTCGTTTTTTTTTTATTTTCTGACAGCGTGTAATTTTAAGTTTATATGCTACAAAAGTTCGAACCATACATGAACCCGTAGATGAACTAGAAGCATTTTCGTGAGAAGAAAAAAATTGTGTATTTTTTAAATTGAAGGACTTACTCAAGGAGACTTGGTCCTTAATTCAGGGAGCGTTGACTCTAGCAAAAATTTAGCATGAACAAAAAAAAAGACCCGTTGACTATTTTTTGCCATATTACTTCTCATTTTAAAGTTTGTAAGTATCAGACAAAGTGAATTCTAAATGTTTTTTTTACTACCCTTTATGCAATGCACACTTTAAGGCGCAATATCCTAGTTTTCAGATAAATACAGTATTTTGAGTCCTATTGAACAGATAATTACTGAATAAATATTTGTTATTGGTCTAATAATAGTAATTTTGTGATAACCAATAATCAACATCCATTCACAAGAAAATACATCTTTTTGGACTCTAGGGATCAATTAAACCCATACATTTTGGAATACTTTTTCTTAAAAAAAATAAGAGTTTACTAGGGTGGGCGTTCCTTATTTGGCATGTGTGCCTAAAGTTAACATATCGTTTGATTTTGACTGTTTGTGACGTTATTTTCGACTTATCACAACTACAAAAATAATTGATGATTTCCCGTTACATCTTAACTTTAATTATACACTTAATTTAGTGTTCTAACTCCCAAATTTTATAGTAAATACCGGTTTGTTTCAAAGTTTGTCCGAATTGAACGGGACTCTTAGCATCTTTCTTAAAAAACACAGTTTCTGAGGTGGAAGATATAAGCTGAACTTTTCAATCGATTTTATTGAAATTTTTTGAAGGTTTGTTAATCACAATGATTTTTGTTGTTAGAGTGTAAAAATCATGTTTTTTTTTTTCAAGTGAAAACTAAACAAATGATATGTCCATAATTGGGAACACTTTTTTCAGTGTGTTCCTAATGTTGGACAAAGTCAAAGTGATCCAAACTATTTTGAAGTTATAGCGTTTTTTTAATGAATTGACGTAACATAAATAAAATAAATGATTGACGTAAAGTTGTTAAAACTTATTTTATCTTTGCTTTATTTTCAACTTACTGCGAAATAAATGGTTACAAGTTAACACATGACAATTTTTTTTATCTATAGTGTATTTCAAAGTTATAACTAATGTCAAAATGTATTTTTGAAAGATTTTACAGAGCGCTGTTTAAGAATCCCGAAGAAGTTCTGGAAATAGATATGAAGCTTCACAGCTTAAGAAACCATGTCTATAATGCTATAATTGAATTCAAGTAAGCTTTTAATAAAAACCATGTGTCTATTCCAAAAGAAAAACATATCCATATTCATGACTTAATGGGCATGAGCATTGTACAAAAGTTTTAAAAAATCGTTGTTCGAAAATTCAAAAGAACTAATTTGAATCATTAAACCATTTGTCTTTTAATTTTACAATAAACTCGTTTTCTCAAAAATTGCAGGAGATTTCTTTAAGAAAATAACTTCAATGTATTGAAACAGATGTCTGCTCATGTGTATTCAGAATTTTAAAATACATATATTAGCTGAAAACTGCTCGAAGTAGAGCATATTGATATTATCGATATTTAAAAAGTAGGGATGAATGACAGCTTGCTGTTAAATTCCCGGAAAAAATTAAAATTCAGACCTTCCAATAATTGAAGAACAACAGGAAAACTTAATGGAGTCTGCTTCAAACCAGACAAATCTAAATTTGTCACATGTATTTAAAAGGCGATGATAGTCCAAAGCTTCTCAATTTGTCCTCAAATCGAAGACCAATCTGAAAAACCTACACGCGATAGAAAAGCACTCAAAGCACTTTTATCGAAGCAAATTATCTAATTCCGTATTAATTTTTTTATTAAATCATTGAATTTGCAAATCAGATGATTTTTCGCAGTTCTTGAAGTTACCTCAGACACCACAAAAAAAGAAACATCGTAACTACAGAAGAAAATATTTTCCTATTGTATCAGCTGGAACCCACATTGACGAAACTACAAAAGCAATTGATGCAAACAAGTAGTTTGAAGAGGAAAAAAAACAAAGGATTTCAGAAAGACTAAAAATATTAAAATAGTAAACCATAAAATTTTAGAGAGCTTCTCAATGAGAACAGAATCGAAATGGAAGATTGAAAAAAGAGTCTGAATGAAATATGTTGAAAACTTCTATTTATCAATTACTTAAAATTTTCTACTGATTCAAATATAATCAATGTTAAATGAAAAAAAACTGTTGAAAAAAAGCAAGTTTCATCTGTACGAATTGACAAATGAAAAGATTAATTTTTTATAAGCTTATCATCTTCTACTTTCATCAACAGTGACATAAACGAACTTGTTGTAGAATTTTAATAGGCATGTTTTCTCTGGTAGTATTCTAAAAAATGTTATAAAAGTTAAGATAAATAGGTATGTTTTAAGAATTTTCTCATTCAACTAATAAGAAAGATAATCATATGCAAAATTAGGAACAAATATTCGGTACGCTGATACACTTTCCCTTTATATGTCTATAATTAGGAACATATATGTAAACAATCGGGAACAATTAGTACCAAATTAGGAACATCGGCACACTTTAAAACCCACATTAGTTTCCGAAAATTAAAGCTTAAAATGATTACTTCAAACTTCAACCAAGTGCTTTAAAGAATTTGAAACTTAGTTACCTAAAAATTTTATATCTTAAATTAAAGATTTGGCTTACTCTTATCAAATCTCAAAACCCCTGACAAAAACTAGCGAAATTAGGCACACTTACCCTATTGCTTGAAAAATAAGCATTATGAAGTTCATATTATACTCTAACGATTGACTCATTGGACTAAATATTTTTATTATAATTTTTTTATGTGGGAAACATTTTTAAGTGGTAAACATTTTTGTTTTGTCAATTTGGCACATTTTTCTAGAACAATTGATATTTGTAAAACATTCCGGTTTGAAGATATAGTGAAGGAATCAAGTATCCCCAGGGATCAAGTATCCTCATTCTCCCCTGTGCTTTAAAATTTTGGTCACCAAAGCTTTTATAAAGCAATTATCAAACATGTTTGCAATTTTCGTTTTTTCCGATTCTGTGATTTCTTGGAGTTTTTTTTTCAGCAACCATGATGATTGATAAATGATGATTGCATTATCGAGATATAATCTGGCAAAATTAATAGCCAAAATCCAATGTTTCAACCATATTATAAGCAACTTTTCTACTGCCAGCCAAGATTTTAGGTAAAATGTGTATGAAAAAGTATCTTAAATTAATTGCGCCTTGTCAAATCTGATGGTCAATCATGATAGAATTGATGGAAAATAGGCCTCGAAAAATTTTCAAATATTTGCATTGTGAATCTATCAACATGGCCTCATTTTGTGCCCTTCGATTTTGCAACCAACATGGCGTTAGTTAATTCAATGCTAAAAAGTTTTTTTTTATCAGACAAATGGCTAATTAGTTTTATAATGATTTGATGAGAGCCATATAAAAGCTAAAATTTGACGTTTATTTCACAAGCCGACCAAATACACGCTAACGATAAGTTCCTTATTTCTGAGTTGCTAATCATTAGTACACTAAATGAGGACAGACTTTTTGAATGAAAAAGGATTGGTTGTGAATGATCCGTGGAATGAACCATGAGTTGAAGTCGATTTTCTTTGTTTGACGCCATCTTAAAATCCAAGATGGCTGAACTTTGAAAGTTGGTAATAGCTTAAAATCGTATGAAAATCCAACAACATTGGTATTGGGTGAAAGGAATAAATGAGTGGAAGTCGAATTTTGCTATCTGACGCCATCTTGAAATCCAAGATGGTGGCATCCGCTCAACTCTAAATGCTGTAAATGACAAAAAAAACGCATTAAACTACCACTATATGGATGTTGGGTGAAAGAGCTAAACTAGAAGAAGTCGATTTTTTTTTCATTCCAACGCCATCTTGAAATCAAAGATTGCGGCTTTCGCTGAACTTTAAAATGCCGTTAATCAACGTTCAAAGAATGCCCCCCAATATAAGTATTGAGAGAAAAAGCTAAACTAGTAGAAGTCGCATTCATGAAATGTAAGATGGCGGCATCCATTCAACTTTTTAATGCTGCTCATCACTGAAAATCGCACTTCTACTAGTTTAGCTATTTCTCTCAATACTCATATTGTTGGGGTTTCATTTGATTTCCAGTGATTAACAGCATTTCAAAGTTCAGCGAAAGTCACCATCTTGGATTTCAAGATGGCGTCGGAAAGGAAAATTTCAACTTCTTCTTGTTTAGCCTTTTCACCCAATACCCATATAGTGACGGCTCAGTGCGATTTTTTGTCATTTACAGCATTTAAAGTTAAGCGTAAGCCGTCATCTTGGATTTAAGGATGGCGTTAGATAACAAAATTCGACTTCTACTGGTTGACCTCTTTCGATTAATACCCATATTGTAGGGGTTTTTTGCAATTTTCAGTCATTTACAGTATTTTTAATGGTAGCCGCCATCTTGGAATTTAAGATGGCGACGGACAACGAAATTCGACTTCTACTCGTTTATCACTTTCACCTAACAAACATATTTTGAAGGTTTCATGATATTTTCCCTAATTTACAGCATTGAAAATAAAAGTGAAAGCCGCCATCTTGGATTAAAAATGACGTCAAGCAACAAACTTTTTTTCTACTAATTTTGCCCTTTTACTCAATACTCATACTGTAGAGATGTTCATACCACTCCCGGAAATCTGAAGTTTTCAAAGATTATTTAAATTTCCTATCGACTGATCCAGTAATGTTGAAAAAGTTTCTCGGCGATTTCAGTCTCTGAAAATCCTAAAACGATGTTTATTTACTACATCCGACGTTTCGGCATGTTTCTATTGCCTTTATCAAGGAATCTGGCAAGTTGAAAAAAGTTTACAAAAAGTTTCGATTAATTATTATTGTATCAGATTATCAGACAAATCAAAATAAATCTAATCTAATCTAATCTAATATATATAAAGATGAGTTGGACTATATATGTTTGTATGCACCTTATACAAATCCACACCGCTTAACCGATCAGCCTGAAATTTGGTACAGTTATGTAATTGGACCATGGTAAGGTTTTAGTAATAGTTTTGAGCCCCTCCCACCTAAGAAAAGGGACCCTCCCATACAACTTTCGTTTTTTACCCACAAACCAAAAGTCATGGCACCCATTTTTCAGAACCATTTTTTTCCTTTGGCGGGGTTGTTTTCACCATCACCATGGGCCGGGCATTAGTAACGACCATCAAGAGTTCACGTGGACTGGAAAGCAAATCAAACCTTGCTGAGCATCAAAGATTTGAAAGGTAAAATTTTGGCGGGTGTTTCTTCCTTCTACTGTTCAAAACACGTGGTACCGGTACGAGATATTTGGATGCAATAATGAGCCTACATTTTGTATTGAAAAATACAACTATCCTGTAAAGAATATATTGAATAAAATTGTAGTGATTTTCAATGTGCTGCCTACCGCCCGCTGGGGGGCTTTGAGAGTTTACAAGGATATACAGTGAACTGAACAGTCAACAGTGAATTGGCTTCTTCAGCTGAATAACAATTTGGACTGAATGCTGAAAAACTAATGAACCGATTTTCATAAACTCCAGCTTTTAACCAACCATTTTCAATTTTTTAGGATTCCTTATAGAGAAAGAAAAAATCATTAGATTCAGAGTTATATGTTGAAGGCTGCAATTTCAACGCTTTGGTAGCCGCCGGGGAATCTGAATGGGGGATTAGAAAATTGATTAGATAATACAATCTTAGGTTTTTAGTTTTATACAATTCTATTTCGTTGGTCAATTTACTTATAATTTTTTATTTATTTTTGGTCATCAATGTGTCCAATTCTACCATCCAATTTTGAAAAAAAAACCGTTTGGTACTGCGAGTTCAAACAAATGATTTCAAAGAATTTAAACATTCATCACTCTTCAAAATAATTGATGGAACTCAAATAATACCATTTCCATGACATTTAAATGGTTATTTCGGTTCAGAGATGATTTCTTTTCGATAACTCCAAGAAACTTTTAGTGCAACTTTCAACATTTAAGAAAAACAGTGTTAAATTAAAAAAAAAGCATACAATTGAAAACATGCCAAATGAGTCTTAAACATGGTTCAACAAGGTTCGGAAGTGTCATTAGAAATTTTTAATTAAATAAAACTTAAATATACCATTGTACAGGGAGATCATCCATCTTGAAAAGTGGGATAGTCTCCTAAAGAGTTTAAAGTTTTTTGTGATAGAGAAGAAGGAAATTATTTTGAAATTCAATTCATAATCCTTAAAACTATAAGCTTCTTCTGAGAAAAAAAAACCGATAAACACAGTGAATAATCTCAATAAAAACTTTTAAAAGACTTACAAAACTTACGTGATGAATATGAAGCTTCCAACATTTCGAAAAATCAAACGACTCATTTTGATTAATATCTTTTGTGAACCCGAGCAAGGCCGGGTAAAATCAGCTAGTGTTATATAATTAAATATTGAGGACAATACCAATCAAATGAGTAAAAAATGATATAATATAAATCTATGTGTATGTTGAAAACTTAATTCTAGTTACAGTAATTTTTCGTATTAGTTGTCCAGAATGTTTTTTGAATCTATGAAACTGTTTTGAAGAAGAAAGTCGTCCCGTTGTCTGTGGTGTGAAAAACATAGAATATTGAATTAGCTTTTAAGGGGGGAGTAGAGTCTAACACTTTCAAAAAATCGATTTTTTTATTTTTTTTATTTTATTGTTGTAAAAAATTTTAAGAATGTTGTGTCAAATTTTCAAGTCAATCAAAGCAAAACTGTAGACATTATAGGTCTTTATCTCCTCTTATCTAATACTGCAAGAGAGAAAGAGCAGAAACTTCAAAGTTTGAACGCGTTTTTCACGAAAGCACATTTTTAGAGTCCGTGGACATCGTGATTTGAAATCTACTTCATCGATCCTTTTCAAATTTGGAACATATTTTCTACTATATAAAATACCAAATCCCAACGATTTTCATTTATTTTTTACTTTGGGGAGATTTTACAGATACAAACATGGCGGATTTTTTTTTCGTGAAAAATCGTAGTTTTTACATCAAACAGCCACAACCATATCATAAAAAAAAAACTTAAGTTAAGGGGGGGGGGTAGGGTCTAACGGGTATAAAAAAAAAACACACCATTTTCACGATTCACGAAGCACTTTCGAGGATGCCTTTTAGAAAACAGGATTTGCGGTGGACACTGTATCTCAGGCACAGAATCATCTGAAGTAAAAACAAATCAGAGCAAAATATTTTTAATAGATGTTTTTCTAGACCCCAACGTTTTTATTTAACTTAAAATTTTTTTTATGAAATTTTTGTGGCTGTTTGAAGTAAAAAACTACGATTTTTCACGAAAAAAATCCGCCATTTTTCACCTGTAAAATCTCCCCAAAAGTAAAAAAAAAAACAAAAAAGAAAAACGTTGGGGGTCTGGTATTTTATATGTAGAAAATATGTTCCAAATTTGAAAAGAATCGGATAAGTAGTTTTCAAACTGGCGATGTCCACGGGACTATAAAAATGTGCTTTCGAGAAAAACGCGTTTGAAGTTTCTGCTCATTGCTTTCTTGCAGTATTAGATAGGAGGAGATAAAGGCCTATAACTTCCACAGTTTTGCTTCAATCGACTTGAAAATTTGACATAAAATTCTTGAAATGTTTTACAATAAGAAAATAAAAAAATAAAAAAAATTGATTTTTTGAAAAGCGTTTAGACCCCTACCCCCCCCCCCCCCCCCCCTTAAATAAAAACGTTGGGCTCCAGAAAAAACATCTATTAAAAATATTTTGCTCTGATGTTTTGACTTCAGATGATTCTGTGCTGAGATTACAGTGTCCCTCCGCAAATCCTGTTTTTTAAAAGGCATCCTCGAAAGTGCTGCCGTCACCGGTTCATTTTTTCAATATTTTTTCTACGAAAAAAATACTAAATGGTTTCTTTTTAACAATGCTTTGGTATAATGCAAAAAAAATTGAATACATTTGTATGAACGATAGCTCTAGAAAAAAAAATCGTGAAAATGGTGTGTTTTTTTACCCGTTAGACCCTACTTCCCCCCCCCTCCCCCATTAATAGAAGCTTTATTAGCGAAAACATATGGTCGAAACAAAAATATAGGCATTTTGCATGACCATAATTAAACCGTCATACAAACGAACAGCACAAAAAATACCATATATAAAACCATAATAAAACTTCCTAATGCTA